>NC_047141.1:21451445-21751445 GCF_009829125.3 Periophthalmus magnuspinnatus | reverse complement strand
ACTTCCATTACTCTTTCCTTCACTTTTGTTTAGTTCTTAAAATGTTAGTGATTTATTTGTAGAAAGACTCTACTTTTAGGATTCATAAATGGTGGTGCCTCCAGCATCCTACTGCATTTCACATAATGTAATAAAGCTGATCTGATCCCCATCTCTTTAGTATTGAGCGTCACTGCTGGGGTAGTATTTCGGTAAGTCTATACGCACTTAGTCTGCTGGTAAGAATAGGCCGTGGTGTGGTCCCCCGTGCTCTCCACTGATAAAGGCTGCTGTCCGCTGGCGTTCTGTGAAGAGGGAGCTGTCTGGGGAGTCGCCTCTGTCACCACGCCCTGGAACACAAATAATGAGATAATTCACTTTTTAAACAAAATGGATTTGCTTAAACTCAAAAATAATGGGTTTGCTTTCTTAAAACTAAATGAACATTTGATCAAACTGATGATGATGTTGCCTTTCACTTGTAATGCGATTGACAGGCTTGTCAAAGCCTCTCAAAGTGCTATGCTGTAGTCATTATTCATTCACCCCATACTGCCCTGGAGCAAGTGGAACACCTTTTAAGTGGATAGTCATTTTCAATAAAACAAATTTTTTTTTAAATATTACCCTGTAGCATGGTCTTATACTATCACTAGGTCCTAGAAAAAGACCTGTTACACTGTTCATAAAGGTTATTGATGGGATTTTAAAATATTTTTATGATTTTGTTTTGTTTCGACAATCCTAATAGCCTATATTGTGAACTATATATTAGTACATTATATATTATATATTAGCTTTACATCAACACTTGGGTAGACCGGCTGCAGTTCTTTAATGGTATACACATTTTAGATAATGTGCTAATTTGTAATACATGAAATTATTTAGTTATTATTTAACTGTATGTCAAACTGAACCCAACAAATGACAGCAGTTCAACAGACAATAGCTCTAATAGACCTGGGTTTAGTTCAGATGTGCCACAAGTGCTTTCAAGCTATAGCCGTAAAGCTTTTAAATGTGTCCTCTGAAGACCACTGTGGGTTGCTGTGACAGTTGGCTCGTGTAATAGGCTCAATAAACAAGAGTTTGTGTGTCCTTACTTCCACTGTGATGGCAGAGGCAGGCACTGCAGTGTACTGGGGAATGTAGGTTCCTTGCATAGCGGCAGTGGCTGCAGCAGGCATGTACTAGAGAAAGTACAAAAATATTGTCATGAAATTAGAATAATACAGACAACATGTTTTAGTGGACAATTTAAACATAAATTACAGAGATAGGTGTTGCAGAATAATTTGTAGTAGCTTGAGAGTTAAAGAGAAGGGGCATGATGCTGGAGTTCTAATGCAGGAGAATGTTATTGACCATCAGGACCCAGACACACGAACCCTCAGTTAACAGTACAGTCTAGTACAGACCAGTCTGGCTATGCTTCCATTGTAGGGAGTATTATACCTCTGATGCAGGCTAACATAACAAAGACTGAGCCCTCAGTACAGCACAGAAATTGAATTTCTCTAACAATAGGTACACACAGAGTGGTGTTCACTTAACTTATTTTTCACTCGTTTATTTCCAGGTGTAAAGTGGTTTTATATTAGATGATATATTTGTTTCAAGAGTAGGGACTGACCATCGTCAGTAAGCTCTGACGATATTATGAGGCTAATATGTAGGGCTGATTTGGATCATTTTTGGACATATTATATTAACTAAAATGACTATAAGCTCTACAAGTAAAGCATAAGAAAACAAATATCTAAAGCATATTTTTGACATACAGAGCTTTTTCATTATAAAAGTATAAAAGAATAGAGCACTATTCTTTGTATTAAAGTGTTCAAATAAATAAAATCAGCCCAAACAAGATATTGGCCTATAGCTGTTATATTAAACGATGCTATAGTCTTGATAGACTTATAGCAGTGGTTCTTAATATGGTTTGATCGAACCCTAGGGGTTCGGTGAGTCAGTCTCAGGGGTTCGGTGGAGGTCAAGACACGCACCCGACTCATATGATTCGTGGACTGCGAACGTCTCCAGACACTGGCCGTGTCCCAATTCGACAAATGCACGACATAAAAATGTCATAAAAACAAAGAAAAGGAACAGACTTTGCTGTGAAAATAACATGAGAGTGGCCAAGGTGAAGCCATGCATTTCTGAACTGGTCTCTCAAAGGCAACAGCAGAAGTTACACTGATTTGCAGTAAATATTCATTATTATTCTAGCCTGATGGAAATTAGGTGATGGGTGTGTGTTAAAATGTTAAAAAGTAAAATAATTTCAGTGTGGTAGTATTAAAAAAAGTCATGTCTTTGTAAAAAGGTATGTATGTAATTTGTTGTGAGTTCATACATTGTATTGGTTTTATTCTTTGAACACAGTGATGTTAATGCACGGTTCATTTTGTGCACCAGTAAAATAGTAAAAATAGTAAAATATGTCTTGAATTTGATAAAAATTATATTTTATTTTTCAATAAAGAAGGGTTCGGTGAATGTGCATATGAAACTGGTGGGGTTCAGTACCTCCAACAAGGTTAAGAACCACTGACTTATAGCCTGATATCTATATATCTTTTTCTAATCAAGATTACACAAAAGCTTGAAATAACTCTGTGTATATTAAAAGGTTTTGTTTGGACTAGTGAATATATCATTTTTTATTTTTATATTTTAAATGTCAAAATTCAGAAGGTCACTTGAACGTAGGACACAAACTCACATTTCCCGAAGTGCCCAGAGACAAGTGGTTCATCTGCTGCATGAGCGGAGCCATTACACTGGACGGGTGCAGGGACAGACTGGGCTCGATGGCTGCTGCCGGAGTGATCACAGCACCCTAAGGCGCAGAGAGGACACAACAGAAAGAATGTTCAACAATAAGACTAACAGACAGTTATGCTCTGGCAGGGGGCAAAATAACTGTCACTGATACAACAACACTACAAAGGACCAGGAGTAATTTAAAGTTATGGGAAAGGACTGTGTTAGGAAACTGTATTAATATGAGATACAATTCAAGTACATTGGCTGCAAGTTGAATTTTTTGTGTGCAAACAATATCTGCTTCAACCTTCAGATGAGATTTGAACTAGCTACCCTCTAGTTGGAAGGCAAGGGCTTACTGCATAGTTAATGTTTAGGCAAGGCAAGCTTATTTGTATAGCACAATTTGTACACAACGTAATTCAAAGTGCTTTACAGAGTAAGAAAGACATTAAAATCACAGTACAACAAATCAAAACATAAATAATCACAAATAATCATCATAAAATTAACATTAAAGGAGAAAAGTGAAAAAAAAAAAAAAAACAACTTTCAGTCATGTGCACAGTTAAACAGAACTGTTTTGAGCCTGGATTTAAACATTGTCAAAGTAGAGGCCTGTTTGACATCTTCAGAAAGACTGTTCCAGGTTTTTGCTGCATAAAAATGAAATGCTGATTCCCCATGTTTAGTCCTGACTCTGGGCACCAGCAGGAGGCCGGTCCCTGAAGTCCTCAGAGTGTGAGATGGTTCATGTGGCTCTAACATGTCAGAGATGTACTTTGGCGCTAGGTCATGGAGAGACATGTTCACAAGCAGAGCTGCTTTAAAGTCTATTCTCTGAGCCACAGGAGCCAGTGCAGAGACCTGAGCACAGATGTGCTTGTACTTCCTAGTTCAAGTCAAGAGCCGAGCAGCAGCGTTCTGGATGTACTGCAGCTGTGTTAACGCTCGTTTAGAGAGGCCTACTGGAAACAAATGCATGGATAAGTCTCTCTAAGTCTGATTTAGACTTTTTCAAGAGACTTATCCATACCTATTTTTGAAATGTTTTTAAATGGTAAAAAGCTGCAGATGTTATTGATTTGATGTGGCTGTTAAAGTTCAAGTCTGTCCATTATTACCCCTAGATTTCTAGCCTGATTTGAAGGTTTTAGAGAGAGAGCCTGGAAGTGACTACTAACACTTTCTCTATGTTTGAGTTTAGCTGGAGAAAGTTGTTTTGCATCCACACACTGATCTGTTGGATGCAGTGGCAGAGTGAATCCACTGGTCCATATTCACCTGCTCCAGTGAGACATAGATCTGAGTGTCATCTGCATAGTTGTGGTAAGACACATTATTGCTGCGCCTTGACTCGACTCGGCAGCATGTAGAGATTGAACAGGGGTCCCAGGATTGATCCCTGGGGTACCCCACACGTCAGGGACATTTTATCTGGGACACATTTTCCCATTTCAACAAAGTACTCCCTGTTTTCTAGATAGGACTTGAACCAGTTTAGTGCCGTACCAGAGATGCCCACCCAGTCCTCTAGTCTCTGTAAGGATCCCATGATTGACGGTGTCAAAGGCAGCACTCAGGTCTAATAGGATCAAGACTGAGACTTTGCCTACATCAGTGTTCAGGCGGATGTCGTTTGTCACTTGATAAGAGCAGTCTAAGGGGGATCTACAACCTGACTAGAAAACATCAAAGGAGTTGTTCATGTGGAGACAACTTTTCAAGGACTTTGCTTAAAAATGCCAGATTTGAGATGGGTTGGTAACTGTTCAATATTGTGAACTCAGAGTGGTGACGATCTCTTGGACAGTTTTGTCAGTTACAGGTGCAAAGTTTCTAGGTGGATGCAGGGTTGTTATTTCCGTTCTGGAATTGATGGCATTTTTTATGCCCTGAACCTTGTCATTAAAGAATTGTGCAAACTCAATGCACTTAGATGTGAAAATTAGTTCTAATGGCAGCAGAGCTGGAGGGTTTGTTAATCTGTTTACTGTTGCAAACAAGACACGAGAGTTATTACTGCAACTTTAAATAATGTCCGAAAAATACCTCTCCCTTGTTCTACGTAAACTGTGGTTGTACATGTACTTTTCTCTGTAAATCTCATAATGAATCTGGAGCTTTGACTTGCGCCATTCCAGCTCGACTCTCTGGCACTCCCTTTTCTGTGCCCTGACCGAATCATCATTCTTTCTGCTTATCTTTTACTCTATTCTGTGGCTATGCTATTTATGGGTTCAAAATCAAGCTTTTACATATAGCATGTTTTGATATCACTTAAATACCTACACCTTAATTAGCCAGCTTAATAACTACTTAGAGACGAGATTAGTGTTAGGGTAAGTAATAGGTCATTACTAAGCCAGAATCATCAATCATGCCTTTGTTCTTGCTTTATTAAGGCTATTAAAAGTGTAAATATGTTGCTCATGTTTTTCCTTCTTTAGAGACATGAACAGCTTCACAAAGTTAAAAGGCCTGGTTTGGTGTGGTTTCAGAGGAGAATGGCGGGCTTGACAGAGCTTGCTCCTGGATACAGCAGAATCCTTTTACAGTAAACCTCTTCAGTGTGGAAGGCTTTGACGCGCCCTAGCACCTTGATGCTCTGAGCTTCAAACTGCAGTGCATCTCAACCCCGGCTCTGTCTGACTTAACAGGGCCCTCCTCTCCCCATGTAAAAGAAAAGAGGGGTTATTGGAGAGCGCCGTTGAACTACACTTCCCATAAACCACACAGGGGAGCTCTGTTGTCTGTATGAGTAGAGACAGCAGTCAGCACTTCTGCCTGTTGAGATGGTGGAGGAACACAGGTATTAAATTTAGGTGTTTTAGAAAGCACTGCAAGTTCTTTGGCAGCCATCATGCCCTGGAGAGGTTCACACATAGACTGTAAACACACATAGAGTGATGAAAGTTGTGGCAGTTTGAAGTTTTCTTCTTGGATGCACATACAATCTGTCAGAGCTGAGGAAAGGCTGTTCAGCTGAGAGGCATTTTGTTTGTGAGACAAACAGAAAGATATGCGTCAGACTTCTGCTTTGATGAGGAGATATGCTTGACTGTATGAAATAGCAGCTGTCTATAGCTTTTGAAAAACAATACACACATGGGTCCATAAGTCTAAACGTGTACTTCATCCACTACAGTAATAGTAACAGTAATAATGGACAGCACAGTAATAAATACAAAGTCTATCACAATTTGCTCTGTTCCTTTTAAGACTAAGTTTGAAAAGTTAGGCCCAGTTTGGGTGGGGCCATAGACCCTTCTCAAACAAAAAATATCTCCCTGAATTCAGATGGGCATAATCGGCATGGGGACTAGCCAATCAGGGACACATCCATGATACAAAGGAAAAAACAACAATGGATTAAACACTGATCTCTGTTGAATCAATGAATGACTCACTAAACATTATTAAAATGCTAAATTAATGAGCTTGTCTATTTCCCATGCATCACTAAGATAAACAAATCTGATTGCACGGCTCTGTCTGATTTTGGCCTGAGACACAGAGGATGAGGTGGTGACCAGCCTGAGATCTTATGTGATAGAAAGTGATAGAAATCAGTCTGGATCCCAGGCCACACATTCTCTCCAACTCTATTTAAATTTCCTCTTGGTACTCCGATTTCCAGTACCCACTTTATTTTTAATTAAGTATAGTAAGATACACATTCACAACAGTCAATATACAAAGACTTTTTAATAACTAATAACAAATGAGTAAAACTTACTTCCTAGACTTTCTCTGGTCTTAAGTAGCACACAAGAGACACACATGAATCTGCTCACCGACTGCTCCGGCTGAGGCAGGTAGATTTTCCACCCAAATCCACCTAAATCCACTGCATTTTATCCAGCAATAATGCTTTCTTTCGGGTAATCATTTCTCATTCTGTCTTATTTTTTTCTGTTCATTGCCTCCAATCTCACAGCAGGAGTTCCCAGGCGAGGAAAAAGCACCATTACAAAAAGATGAGGGGGAAGGAAATGCATTGACTAATTGACGGCGTTGATTTATGACAGAACAAGTGTTAGACCTGGTATCTCTGCGTGTGTCTGCATCGTTCAATTTATTTTCTGTGTGATGATTGTTTAACTCAATGCAGCTCCAGTCTAATGCCTGTGTGTGTTTTGTACTTGGATAAATGCAAGACAGGCAGTTCCTATCCCCTAGAGGACAGGAGGCAGACGAAAACAAAATCGGCTTCAACTTTGAACTGGATCTTTGTGTCTCGTCTCCTCCTTCTATTCTCTGGCTGTCATTTCTCCAGAGCAGGAGTATAAAGCAGAGTAGCTCAACGCTTTAGGCGCCAAGTGCATCAAAACACAGCATTAGTGATAATAAGGTGTGATTATGGAGAAAAAGCTTTGTTAGAGCAAGGACAAAAGCAATACTTGGCTAGGACTTATATCTTTGCTTGTTTCCTGCAAATTGGTCAATCGGTGTGTCTTATATTGGCCAATTACTGTTTGATTGTTCGATTTTATAACCTTCTGTTGGTTAAAAATGTTGTAAAGTCCTGCAAGGCAACTGCTGTTCTGATTTTGGGCTATACAAAATTAAACAGCATTTAATTACTAGTATTTTAACAAGTACAGTTTTTGTATTCTCCAATAATTAAACTTCTTGTATCTTAATTTTATCTTTGTATCCAGGCCTGGAACTGCCACAAAAAGAATGCTCTGTTGCTTTAAATTACTCACAAAAGATATAGACAGTCTATACCAGTGTAATGGAAAATAATAACATTAAAATAAAATATAATATCATCTGAAGTCGAAATTTCTATCTCAAATATTCATTGATCTAAAGTAGTCTGTAAGCATGTATAATAATAATCACGATTTCCAAACCTTTACAGTTTATATCACCTCCTCTGAGAAAATAAAAGATGTCTTATATTCACATAGGGAAAGGAATGCACATATTGCAACTGCTTCTTCCATTGTCTTTTTGAATGGGCTTAACATAGCAATTTAACTCAGGAAGATATGGAATCCCAATTCTTTGTGCGGCTCATTGCGGTCTGCCCCTATAAGCTGTGCTCTCATTCTGATGCATTCATTTCCTGTAGGGGGATTTGTGAGTAATTACACACAAAGACATCCTCTCACTAATTAAGATGTAACGACGCGGAGTTCAAGTAATCTGGGCATTCCACCAAGACGCAGAAGTGAACCAGTCCTCCAGGCTCTCCACAGCACATCGAGGTGTGTTTGTGGAAATTAAATACAGAAATGGTGCACTCTTTTGATTGGGGAGTGGGTAAATATGATTATGGGAGTCTAAGCTTGGGCACAAAAGGCTTTTAATACAAGGATTTGTTCATTGTTGCATTTCTAAAATAATGCAGTAAATTTAAAATTCACATTTGCTTCAAATGAAACAGAAATTGGAGTTATGGGCAACAGTGGAAGATGACAAAACCATTATTTGAATGTCTTTATAGTCAGTACAAAAAAAAAAAAAAGAAAATATCTGACTGCATCTTCAGCAGGAGTACACAAACAGTAAACTCAGCAATAAATATAAAAATGTTTTGTAATGCATATAGTACTACTACAATATTTCATTCATTTCCATTCATTCTGCATAGACTGCTGTAAACAGTAACAGACCAAGCAACATTTCATACCAGCCCCATGCTTAAAAATGAAAAGCTCTGGACATAATTCTAATATGAGCCTTTATACTTAGATGGAACGAAGAAAATTATATCAAACATCTTAGAGTGTGCAACAACAGAAAAAGTTGTTGAGTTGTTGCGTGTTGAGGAGGCACAAATGAAGCAAACTATATATAACACTATATGACCAGGATTTGACTGTGTCGCTTTGTCTCTCCGTATCTGTCTACTCCCTGATGCAGTCTTCATTTGTCAAGCCCCTGTACATCCAGGAAATACACCGGCCCACATTTTAGTCTTTGTAGCCCAATCATTTTTTGGAGAGACAGAAAAAACACACCATCTAATGCAGCTCTGACATGCTTTTGCAAGATTTGTTTTCTTCCCTTTTGTTCCAGATTTATACTTTGTAATCCCATAGATTCCGTGAGTTTGCTCCTCTCTCTACTGGCCCCACTCTGTCAAATATACACAAGTCCTATTTATTTATATCCCCTTTATCCCAGCGCTTATTCTCTGCTCCCCGCGCACGTAAAATGTAGGAAGTCATATCAAGGCGCCTGCCAAATAATTAGATGGGACATTTGTTTGAAAGCACATTTACAGAGGAATAATCTCTCCTCCCAGAGCCATCATTTGAATCAGACTACACCACAACAGAATGCTCTAGGAGTTGGCAGTTAGACAGATGGGAGAACAACAATGAGATACTAGACAGCCACGAAGCTAAAGTCTTAGACGGAATTTATGAAATACAAAGAAATGTGTACCTTTACTTGATAAAGGCAATGGCAAAGATATAGCGCCCAGGCTGGAACTAGAGAAATCTAATTATAAGAATAAACTTTAATTGACTAAAGTTTAAATGCATATGTAATCCCTAAATCATGCTTTTAAAACCCCTTTTACTGTGTTTGTACTGAATAATAATGTTTGTACTGAAGAGCATAATTGCGAAGTATTAGAGCCGCTATCAAATTGAAATCACAAGTTAAATGGTTGCAAGAAGAAGCAAATTGCCTTTACAAACAACAAATATCATTTTATTCACATGTAAAAGCTGCTACCCCTGTTACACCTCTACAAACATAACAGGTTAAGTTAGTTAGTTAGTTAGTTAATAGCTCTGTTATACTCACACACACACACACACACACAACACACACATTTATATATACATACTGGTATATATTGCTAATACTAACCATCTCGTGTTTTATTTTTTCTTTCTAAAGTTTTAAAGTGTAAAAAGTCTCATGAATCATTTCCCAGCGCACAGTAAAGGGATAATATACAGTGCAGAGCGGCCGTTACGTAAGGCTTATGTATGGCTGATGGAGCGTTGCAGCCAGCTATGTACTGTAACAAGAGAAATGGAGCAGAACGGAGCTGTGAAGGTAGAGTGTCTGCAGATGTTGGAGAAAGTCCAAGGCATAAACACTGATGAGATCCTTCACAATCTTCTGAATATTCAAATGAAGCCAACAGGAAATTATGTCCTCAAAACACCTGGAGAAGTATTTCTCCATTATAAGAAAGTTTCTGATACATAATTAGCACAAACTTTAAAAAAAAAGTTAAACAGGGAAATTCTTCTTGAGAAAATGGACCTAAGTTGCTCTCTATTGAAATCATGGAGAGAGTGATATTTTGAAAAGATCTAACTTTGACATATTTACCAAGATATATTTATAGTATAATAATGTTTACTGATGCATTGGTATTCTGTCCTTCAGGTTTCTTATGAGCAGTGTTGTAACTGAAGTAACTGAATATATGTACCGAAATGCATTCTCAATACTAATTTTGATTGTATTCGAGCACAGTTTCTTTTTAATTTGGTGGTATTCAAAATAAAGTTACATTCCTAAATTTAAAGAAATACATGGCCGTACTTTATCATGTAATTTTGGCTTTGAACTGCAAGTTATTAGTGAATGCAATGTCTGTGTGTGTGTGTGCAATTTTTCTTCTCTAATTAGCTAATGCAACAAAAATAACATACTTTGTAATACTGTGTAGTATTTTTTTTCATAAAAAAAGGTTTGTTCATTGCTATTCACATATTGTTTCCTTTCTCACTCCCCTCTGGGGAGTGCAACTGTTTCAGAAGCCTGGCTGCTGACTGCCCGGTGATGACTGGATTCTACATCCCCCTTCTATACCTTGATCATGTACTGTGGATCCAGTTCCTCAACTTTCCTCACCTGGCTGAATGACCCGATACCTGACTAGGATGATCCCTATCCTACCATGGATACGCCCCTCTCTGTCCCTTAGTCTTGAGGTGGCTCTGGCCCTATAGACATGAACTCTATCTGCAAATGGATGCACATTAAGTCCTGGACAAATCCACAGCCTGCCTACCAATGTCTGTTTCAGACCAACTTTCTGTTGGTTAAATGAATGATCAGCCCTAAAAGGCAACTGTTGTTGTGATTTTGGGCTTTAGAAAAAGATTGAATTGTGTAAAAGTATTCAGAATACAGTACTCTGAATAGCCCATGTAAGGGCAGAAAATACATTTTAATTCAGGCATTTTGTATTCTGTAACAACATTTTCAAAAAATTATTCCCGTCACTGCTTTTGAGCTACAAAGTTCTCCTGGTATTTTCTTATATCTGTTTAAAATTTGTGTTATGTGAATGTTGAGCTGTGACAGATAGTCAAACATTCCTATATCACTGGAAGCAGGGTAAATTAGGGTTTGATTTAGCATTTTTTTTCATGCATTTGTCATTTTAAGTAATTTCTGTGATCTAGACCCTTGCTGTTCCTTTCTTTGCCAGCAGGAGGGGACATGTAGTCATGTATTGACTTGGGAGCAGCTGCGTCTTCAGAGTGGCTTTAAGGAGGTTGTACAGCGGCTGATTCAGCACAGTATGACTTTACTGCAGAGCTAGGGCTTTATTTCTACATGTTCCATGGTTTGACTTATGCAGGCACTATGTACAGTGATTATAGCCCATTGTATGTGTCAAATGCAAATTAGCTTGTTATACTCCAATTATATCCAATTAACAAAACAAGTGTTTTTTTTTCTGTCCAACTAGCAATTTTTCTTACTTTTATTTAGCGGAAAAAGTGAAGCTAAGACCACTAACTAATTATGATTTAAACTTTACTTACTGTGGGTTGCATAACATACTGTTGATGTGGCATCCAAGATGTACTTTGGACCTGGGGGTGAAAGAAAAGAGAATAGACAGATCAGACAAGAGAAGAAAATGATGTTCCTATTGAATTATATTCCTATTAAAACTGGTGACTGATGAAACAAAAATTCATGGCTTTTGTAAGGAATTTGAATAGGAATTGGACAATACTGAGAACCATCCTCACAATTGTGTAGCTTCATAATATGACAAAATTTGCAAGTGATCACATTTAACCTTAGGTACTAGCTTGTCTGGGGGGCAATGGACTTTTTTTTCTCACCAGAGATATTAACCATAAAGCATCACAAAGCTTGCACCAAAGAAATTTAGCTTCCTCTCCATCTCAGTGTCACACAATTATCATAGAAAGTAGTAGTCAAATGAACACAACAAACATAGAGGTGTTTTGAAAATAGTTAAACTGTTAAAAGCACCAAATGTACCAGTAAAGATATAATTATTCATTAGTTCCACAGCTTTACAAGTCCATTTCTGAGCTGCCAGTCCCTACGGCAGTGTTTCTTATAGAAAATTACAGCGCGTACTGAGGGTCCACTATATACTGTGTTATGTTGTAATTATAAGAGGATACAGAGACCAGTGAGAGCAATAGGCTCTAATAATTACTGCTGCACAGTGGAGGTTTCATCATCAAAGCCCGTCCTGGACACAAATCACCACTTTCATCTCCTGCTGCCCATTGGCCTGCTTTAACACAGCCAGAACAGGTCCCCAAATGCTTTTTGTCATATACATAAAGAGACATAAGCTAATTGTGTGTACTATGTGAGACCTTCATTTTCAATGCTAGCTAGTAGCTAGTGAGTTACCTAGTTCACTTTATTAAACATAAACCTTTAAATGAGAAACTATGAGTCAAAATGTATAGCATAATGTCCACAAAATTCGTCCTCTTACTAACTTGATTTAAGCTGAAGGGGAACCAAGAACACTTGGAAGAAAACCTACCCATCTTGGGTATCGAACCCAGGACTTTCTGGCTGTGAACACTATGCTCACTCAAGGCAGTTCACCCAATTACATACTACATGTGGCTGGTTGCATCAGGAAGGACATCTGGCGTAAAAACCTGCCAAGTCACTGAGCAACTGTTTGGGAATAAGTGAAAGATGAAAAGCAAAATTTGACTAACTTTGCATAATGAGTAGACAATCTACAATCTTTGGCCCTCAAATTGAGTGGTATTATTTTGAAGCAACACTCTTATAATTTATCCCTGAGTTAATGCCTTTGTCTGCCTTAAATGTATCATTGCATGCGTCTTCCTCATTTACTGCATCACTTGTGTAAACGTGCGGGGGCGGACTGTTTGGTTTAATGTCTGTTTGACAAACGGGGGATCAAGGACTAAGTTGAGTCAAAGCTTCACTACAGTTACAGTGAGAGAGTGTGGACAAAGAAGATAGGAGATAGGGGAGAGGAGACATGGGAAAAGGGAGCGAGAAACAAAAAGAGGATTTGCTCTAAGTATGAAAGATCGATGAGAGGCATGCTGCTATAAGCCTCTGTTTTATCATTGCGATTGGAAGAATAAACCCAACCAGAAAAGTTGATAATTCAATTGCTAGTCTCCTTAGTATTCGCTGTATATGGTCTTTATATAACAAGATGGTGAGGCTCAATAACTGCAGGGTCTTTGCAGTTATTCTTGTATCAGATACCATATATTTGAATTCCTTGAAAAACAGGAGTACTTCTATTCCTCCTATAAAATGACACCTTCTCCAATACTGTCATAGTGATGCTGGTAGTTAAAGGTGCACTACGTAACTAGACTCTCCACGGAGACTAGCAATGTAATAGAATTTGAAGATTTATCCGATTACTAGAGTGGTTTGTTTAATAAAGTAATCAATCAATGACAATTCCCAGAAAGCATTTTAAATCTAATGCCAGAGCCCCGTGATATGCAGCAGGCAGTACATGGTGTCCTATGTTGCAGTTAGCAGTGCTTGTACCTGATATGTGGAGACAGGAGAGGCAGCAATGAACGGTGAGATTGATGTCTGCGCTATCATCCGGTTGGTGGAGATGCTGTACGGCGACGAGTAGAACCTGGACAAACACAATCACAGGTTAACAAAACACTGTATTATGCATTTTGAATACACTATCATCTCACCAGGGCAGACCACATGTAAAGGTGTAATTGAGCCTTTAGTATCTCTTTGTTTGTTCAAGCATGCCGGTCTCTTGAAGATACAGCTGACAAAATGAATCAGCTTTCATCAGGGCTGTCATGGAAACAATAAATTTTGCATTGTATTCCCACCAACCCATCAAAGACACCCTCAAATTGGACCTGACACAGCACTGGTGCACATGGCATTACAAAAGTGCCTGCTCCACACTGCTATGCATATAATATATTATCACCTTAATGTGTGTGTGGGAGAACTAGTCCAATATTGTCCTTCATGTTCCACCTACACGCTTCTACTTTGTATTCGACAAGTGCCTTTGAAATCTGTTTACCTCCCTTCCTACCTTTGTTTGCCCTTCTAATTTTGCGCCATTTTTTTTTAAATTTCATCCCCTCAAACCTGCAGCGGCTCGCGGTGCTTTATTTATCATTGTGTACCTAGAGAGGACATGTTTCATCCAGCAGGCCGTGTTGCTGTGCCCGATCGATCCCAAAGTGTCTGTTGACTGAATAATGGAGCTGGGGAGGGAGGAGTGAGGAGGCAAGGGCCGAAGGAGAAACCCTCTTTATCTAACTCTAACCTGATTGGATGATAAAATGACCTGCTGCAAGACATGTGTAGCTTCACTGGTAAAGCGGAATATTTTTATGGCAAGTACCAGGCAAAATAGAAGCGATTGAAATGAACTGTACGTCACTGAATAATACTGAAAAGTACTAAGACTACTGCCAATAGTAAACAGTACAAAATAACATAATTATGCTGAAAACAATCTTGTAGTAAAAGTTGTAGTAAGGTAGTATTAACACACACACCACAACAAATCTGCCACTAAACTGGACTAGACTATGACTAAACCTGGACTAGAAAAGGACCGAACCAAGTCTACATCAAGACCACCAGGACCACCCAAAGTATACTGTATACTAAGTATACTAAATGCTGCTCAGACAAAGACTAACAAAAAAGGTATATATCCTAAAAAAAATAGATTATACCATATACCATCTCATAATAATACACAATTCAAGTTATTTACCGCCGTTACTGGAAAGGTTGTCACAGTCTTAAAAAAACCCCAACTGTTCAAATTTCAGGTTAATATATAATTACTATGTTTATGCTTATCAAAACATTTCACAACAGCCCATTGTTTTAACAGAGGTGTCAGCCAGATCTAACACAATGGGATCTTAACTCAGCTGCGAGAGAGGTCCGACCACCTGCACTGTTACTGCATGTTGTTTTACATTACAAGTGTTAGGTAAGTGATAGTCACACTTTTAAACAAGGTGCAAAGTCTATAGCGGTCTTTCTAACCCACAACCGTTCAGCCATGTGGATACAGAAGCCAGTGATAAGCTTTACACTGCAGCCTTTCTCCCATTGGACGTCGTTCATGCTCTAGTTGCCGTGGCGAAGGGCCGGTAGTTGCACGTAAAAAGCTGGACAACACAGGTCTAGATACGGACTGCTTCACTTCACTGGCACCAGAAAAAGAACTCTTATGAATTATTAGCACCATAAATTTGCTCTTGCCAAGTTCCAGTTCTAGTTCACGCGCGGGTCAGCTGTGTGTTCTGTCTCTCTAGGTGTGTTGACACTGGCTCGGCTTACTCGGATTTTTCCCTAGCTCCTTGAAGGGACATAGATTTTCTTTAATTTTCCCTGCGCTGCTTTAAACTGTAGCTTAATGTCTCCATTTGCTTTCTTTTGTGTTTGGCCTCAAAGGATACACGCTGGGGTTATGTGTTATTCTTTTGCCTTTGAAAACCATGGCACGGTTTTATGTGCACAGAACAAAGGATTTAAACGACAGACAGTGTATAGAAAATAAATGTTGTGACAGCTCCACATAACTAAATGAAAACCTCTGGACCAACTGTATGGACATTGCAACGTGAAAAGCTAATATAAATTAATTATTAGAATTATTAGAATCCTTTTCCTGGAATTTTTCACAGTATGGTATTAAATTTAGCTTACATTTATTCAATTACAGATCTTTCTATTGCTACAAAATACCTTGAAAAACAACAGGCACACTTCATCACAGATCTGAACTGTAAATGTAACTGGAATTTGCCGCTCCATGGAAAGAGATACGCTTAGTGCCATATTATGAACCATTCCAGGCAAAGCAAACACCTAGAGACAAAAGCAAGTTCAGGCAACATAGAGTCAGCAACATATGGGCAAGAAAAAGTAAGCAAACTGAATGTCTCCTCGTATTGAGAACTGGTCCATGTCAAATTGATGATTAGTGACAAGGCCAAAATTACCTTTACCAATCATAAAGCAGTATGGATCTGACTTTTGACTACACAATGAATGTATGACTTGCATTAGAAATACTGTATTAGTGTCAGTGATGAATACAAATGAGCACACACGGCCTGGTTATTCAATATGCTCCTCTGATTGTGTTTATTGTATTTTTCATTAGACTGATGTGCATTGAGAGAGAGGAATAGTACGTAGAGGACAGATCCAAGGTTATTGATGGAGGCTATTAGCCCCGAGCAGCAGGCTGTCAATAGGGACTGTGCGGCAAGCTCTTTAAACAATACACTAAACATGTAATTGCAACCAGAACATTACTAGCCGATTGAATTTAAAACCTCTTCGCGAATCCCTGGTGTGACCCTGCCGCACTGTCAGGAGTTTGCCCTGAAAAATTAGCCAATGATTTAGTGCCGACCTCAGTGACTTTTCAGCAGAGAAATGTGGGTTAGCATGCTAAAACGCAAGTCTGTATGTGTGAGGTAGAAGTAAGGGCTGAAGACGAAGGAGAGGGAAGATAGGAGACTGAAAGGTGCAAGAAAATATAAACATGCAGTACTGTGGAAAGCTCATGCATTTTCTTCTTCAGGGACACTCTTTCCATTTTCCATTTTGATAATTTAAACAATTTAAAGGTACGCTATGTAACTTTTCTGGTGGAGACACTAGACCTACTTGTTTCTGTGGAACTTTTTGGCTTTGCTTAGAATATTCCGCAGTATGGAATTACATTTTTATATCTGGGATTTTATCTTATTATAGGTGTTTTTACTGCTTGAATACAATTTGAAAAACATGGATTCTTACAGTGGTGGGGTTGCTTGTCCGCAGATTCGACCTGTAAATTGACCTTGTGCTGCCACCTGTTAATGTTAATGACACACAGTGGAATATTCTTGGCAAAACAATACCATGTCCAAAAGTCAGAAAACTTCAAGTTCAAACTGTTTTACTCTGCTGTACTATGTCATTGATGAAAGAAGCAGTTTGGTCAAAAAGGACACTTTTCATGGGTATCACCCTAGTATCACCCTAATATCAGATTGGCATCAGTTCCAACCCGCCATCTGTCCAGCTTTTTCAACTGTGGAGGTGTAATTGATTGGTACCCTTGCCTTCTCCTTGTACTGACTTTATTCCTGACTTTGCCCTCCTCATAACCTCATCCGGCCCCTGCTTTCTATTCAAGAGCTGCCTCTGTGCGTTTTGCTTCTCTAATTAGCTGCATTAGCATTTCACAGTCATTTAGTGCTTTGCCGGAAGGAGCTTTCGTTGACCTCGGAAAAAGAGGTCAGAGAGGGCTTAAGCCATGCAAACACACAGTTGATTATTGGGAGGACTAAATCAGAATGCAAAGGTGGTCTGCGTAGAAATACAATAGAGCTTAAAAATACATGGCAAATTTGTTGTATCATATATGAAACGTGTCATAACAATGTAATGTGCAATGTACACTCCAGATTGAACTAATTTGGAATCATAAAACATTCATGTTTCACTTTAGGAGCTTCTTTTGAGCACCCCAGTACGTTTTGAATCAACATTTGTGTTGACGCTACGGTAAATGATACATCCCCAATCGTACCTTTCTTTCCACTACATGTTTTTGTGTAACCCCAAAGTAAAACAAAACAGATGAGGGTAATACATGGTTTGATAACTTTATGAAAAACAGAAGATCAGAGCAGGAAGGGCCACAGGGTTGCGGAGGTAATTTGAACCTTTGAAAGAACAAGAAAGCGGGGAATATGATACAAAGACGAGGGAGTCTTGAGCCAGAAGAGGAGCAGAGCTAGAGGAAAGTGTCTCCGGGGATCGCATCACCAGCAGAACTCCCGGTAGACAGCACCAATCTACAATTTCCCTCCAAACTCCCAACAGCCCATGCATTCAGGCTGGCAGTTCCGCAGATAGCCTCGGCTGACGAAAGTCTTACAGCGCCACGGCAACGCACCAGCTCAAACCCTTAGCATTGGGTAGCATCTGACGGCGCTGTGCTAACGGCTGCACAGGTCACATGACAGAGGAAAGCAGACACTGTAGTGTGTGTGTGTGTGTGCGTGTGTGCCTGTGCGTGTGTGTGGTCTGCTCATTTGCATGCAGGTGCTCGTCTGAAGAGAAGTGCTGATGTGGATGTGTGAGCATCTGTGCGAGATGCTGCAGTCAGGGTGCTTAGGAGCTAGAATTATAAACGTGAAAGATAATTGATTAGTTAAATTTCAGAAAGCATTTCGCTGTAATCAGGAAATGTACAAGCAAAATATAGGCACTGATTATTGTAGTACTGTAATAGCATTTAGTAGTAATAGCATACAGATCATACATAATGTTCAACTAGGGCTTTTGATCAAGCAATTGTGTTTTATTTAAGAAAATTGTTAATGGAGTACTTCAGATACCTTTTCCTATTTTCTAAAAATCCCAACAAAAAATCATACATACATCTGAATAAAGTCAACTCACCCGTTCTGAATTGCAGAGGGATCATACGTCAGTGCCATACCACTCTGGAGACACAATATTAGGACATTGGTTAGAGTTGGTACTTGCTAATTATTCATTGTGCATAGGCCTGTCACAATTACTATATCGACTTATCGTTCAGTATATGAAAGCGGTACCAATATTTTTTATCATGTGTATAGTTTCGTTGCACATGTTTGGTTATTTTTTGCCTATACCATAAGATTTATGCAGTAAAAGGTTTAATTATTAACGTCTATGACTCATTACAGATACAAACTAAGTACTAAAGTGTTTCATTTTGCCGTTTATTTATTGCAGATCATAATATTGTACAGTGAGAAGTTTTGTGGTGTAGATCTGCTCTTGGGTTGCAGTGTCAGGCGCATAAATTAGTTTCAATATTATCACTTATCGTCTATATTCAGTAATATATCAAACTTCAAAATGAGTTATCGTGACAGGCCTAATTCTACATTACAATGAATGTGATACTTGGATATCAACACCTGCTTAAAATGAACTGGAAACTTAAGTATTTTAAGACAATTGAAAACCACACATAAAACTACAAATATATAAACAAAAACACACAATCTGGTCCCTGTCTGCAGCTGTCCCACTTCTTGAGTACAAAAGAGACAGATTTAGTGAGTCTGACAAACTGAAATTGGTGCATGTTTTCACAGAGAACATCTGCACTGTCACTTGGAATATGATGTGTCCAAAAACACTTTAGTCAAAATAACTACACATCAAGTTGGAGCAGAGCTTGTTGATTTAGTCGCACTCGTAACAATGACACGCAGATGGAGTGGAACTACTTCATGACGATCTGTGTTTATGATATTAGTGAAGAAAACAGAATTAACACAATACTCAACATTGTTATTGTCGACACTTTGGGTTGTTACTCCATCAAATCACAAAGTTACGTCTTCAAACCCAATTGTTGCTTCTTCTTGTCAGTAAAGACATCTTATCTGAGTTAACCTCTTGAATGATATTACGGCTCTCTTGGCTCCAATGGGATCACAAATCAACTGCCTCCTGGCAAGCTCTACACCAAATTGAAGCAAACAGTAGTGTCTACAAATCTTTATTATTCTCCATCATCCCTTTATCCAGCCTGCCTCCACACGCAATAGTCATTTGTACTTGTTCCACACGGGGTTCTGCTTTCCAAATTGGCACATGAGTTGAGAGTGTGCCCTGATACTGAACTCCGCCGCAGTGTTTACTTTTCCTCCACTAAATACTGTTTCAGACCTGATTACATTGTTTCAGAAAGTATGAAAAGTGCCAAAAACAGATGACCTCAGATGTTGAAAAATAATTGAGATTTATATAGAAGATTTAGGAAGGGCATCTGGAGTAAAATTTGTCAATATACGTATCATGCACTTAAGATAATTGTTTTATGGTGCCTGTGAAGTTAGAGGATAAACAAGCAGAACTCAAGAATATAACTGTAACATAGGTAACTAGAGGTAGGACAAGAACCAATTCCCACAAGAACAGATATAAAATCTTCTTTCTATTAGATTTTTTTTCACTAAGAGGCAAACCTGAGTGGAAACCCTTGTCTTGGGAGCAGCGCAAAAAGAACAGCTTGTAATGGCCAGTGGCTTATTTAGAAATTTCATAAAATCTGTAAACTCTATTATTATGATTATACTTCAGAAGAGCACAATAAACAACACAAAATAAAATGCAGTGTGCCTCGTAAACACACACATGCAGCACTGTGGCGTCTTCACGTTATTATTATGGAGCCCCCATTTCAGCTCGGTTCTGTTTCATTTCACTTCTCCACTCAGCGCTGGCTCGGGCTCCAGGAATTTAAATGTTGTGGAAACTGTTTGAAAGTGCACTTGTCGTGTGGGTGGCAACATTATTATTCACTTTTCCTTGTTCTGTAAATTAAAGCTTTGGTATCGACACTAGCAACTTGTGAACTGTGTGCATTGTGCAACAGTCAATCTGCTTCCAATCTGCTTTCATTTCATCCGTACATGACAGACTGGAGGTGGGAGTTTCAACAAAAGGAAAAACAACTTGGCTTTGGGGTCTTGCAGAAACCTTATATTTTACATTTAACAACCTTGATATTTGCCAGCTTTTATACTGTCAGAGGCATCTCCGATTTGGCATGCACTGAGTTATTGGAAATGAATACTGATAATGACCCTGCAGGGAGCCCTGTCAGGCCTCAAATGCTTTGTTATAAAATGTAAAATGGGCCATGTGTCAGACAGAACATGGTTTTTAAATATATAAATGGAATTTTGGTGCCAGTTAAAATACAGTAATGTCCACAATTGTGTGGGTAGTACAGTAGAGCCAGCAGCAAGATTTAACTAGCCTACAATTATCCCGCAATGCACTGAGGGAATATCCACATGAGATTCAAGTATTTAGACATCTAGTTTGGATTTGTTTAACCCGTTTAGATTTCTTACTGTAAAACAAGGCAAATTATTTCCCAATACAACACTTTCAAACTAAATATCCAATTGGGCATGAAAATGTAACTTCAAATTGATATATTTTATTAGTTGCAATGTCAGTCAGAAATGCCATTCCAAGTAACAGTATTAGTATTAGTATTAGTATTAGTAACAGACAGAAAGACATATTTTGACTAAAAGTCATTTCAGCTCATGTGGATTGTTACGGCCCTAGGCCTTAAGGTCTTTTCTTTTGTTAGTATTTGCCTGTTATGTTTAGCGTGTGACTGAATCTGTCCCCTTTCCCCCATGAAATTCCGGCTGTGTGAGCCCTTGCCTGTGATTAGAGGACTGTTTCCCTGCCTGGCCGATCCTGTGTCTCACCTGCAGCTGCCTTCCCCATTTAAGAAGAGTCAGCACATGGGGCTGCTGGCCTTTGTGGTCAGTATGACATTTTGTATGTGTCTCTTTTCTATCATGTCAATAATGTGGAAATGACTCTGTGTTTGATACTCTCGTATTTAGTTTATCTAACTTGTGTCTCTTGTTTTCTGTGTTTCCGAGAGACTCGACCATGTCCTGTTTGTTTGTCATGTATTTGTAAAATTTGTTTCTTAGTTAAACTTAACGGTTGCTTCTTTTGTTAAAACTATGCAAGTTACCTTCTATTTAAATATTTTAGATCCCTTTTGTTTAGTTTACCCTTTACAATCCTGTTCATTAAATTACTTCTTTATTTTACTGTTTTTCCATCTTGTTTTTTTGTTACCTCCCTGACCCTCTCTGCGTCATAGCATGGATATACATACAAACACACGCCCCTGGCTGTAGTTAGCTTAAGGGTTTGATATTTCATCAAAGAAGTTGTGCAGTATATTTTTTGGATGTCATTGTTTTAAATAGTTATATCTGATAGACCAGTGTGTGTATAATTTATGCATTAACCTTTAGTGTGATGATTAAATAAACTAGTGCATCTCACCTCTCCATCCCTTGTCCACGGTCGGCCATTCTGGGGATATTTGACCTGGGTCTGTCTCTTCTTCTGGCCTCCGTCAGCAAACTTACACAGCAGCGGCTCTGCAGGGGCTGCCCACAACAGACAAGGACAAACACAGAGAGATTCATCATATTAATGACTGCAAAATGTGGCACTTCATGCATTAGGACTTATGTTTTAAAAGATAAGATTTAAAAACGCTGTGTTGTGCATACATCAGATGAAAACACATGAGTCTTCCATTTATCTACAGTTCATTCCAGATATCTGAGCATAAAAGTTATCTCAACATCTATAAAAGTCTCTGCCACCAGGAAAACAATGCCACAGGCCAGTCAACACAGAACTGCAGGTTGTGTTAAAAGGGGTAAAGCTAGTAAGCTAAAAAGTCAGCGTGACCTGAAGCTGTCAAAGTGATTTCTCCAAAGACAACAGCTTTTCTGGATTTGAGGATTAAGAAAACCTTGATTACAAATTGGATTAGCTGACCGTGACCTCCCACACAAAGTTTAACAAACCCCGGGTTTAGACCTGAACAACTGCAACCTCATATGTCTCATATGCCACGAGCTGCACACAAAACAGGAAGTTGATGTATTTAAGCAGAAAAAGATTCTTGTAGCGTGTTGATTTATTGGATTTAACAGCATATCAGCACAATTTGTTCAAGAGCAGGAGAGCGTGAATAATGCCCTTTATTTCTGGGAAACTCTTTAGCATCTGCCCGAGTCAACAAACAAAATCAGAAGTATTGTTATCAAAACATGAACCAGACCCAGAGATAAGATGTTGTTGGATGGATTATATAGTCAGACCACGACTGACAAAGAGATCTCTGGCACCAAAACACTGCAAAACTCACCGTTTTGAATACATAAAAAGTCCAGTATCAAACATAATAAATAATACATACAGTATATTAAGATTGTAGCGCACAACACCGTTGCATTCCCAGCATTAGTATAAATAAGTGAATAAGTGTGGGTGTAATGGGTTAAGCATTCACCCACAAGAAGAGGTTGTTCAATTGTTAATTTGTGTTTAGTGGCGTACAAAATGTATAAATGTATACAGTATTCTCTATCTATCTATCTATCTATCTATATCTATATATATATATATATATATATATATATATATATATATATATATATATATATATATATATATATATATATATATATATATAGCAACTGTCTAATTACATAGGACCTAGACCCTGTCCTGTCTATATCTGTTGTAACAAAGAATAAAGGAATAAACCTTTTTTGTATTTCATAACTCACCTGACTTCGCAAAATGGATTATTATTCATCAAGACAGAGATATTATTTTTCCACAACAATACAAAAATCTAAAGATGAAGTGGATGACCATCTTGGGGCCTGACTAATAATACCAGAATGTGAAACAGTGTCAACAAGAGATCTATTCAAGATGAGTTCTCTTCTTACACACTTGACCCTGCCATTGACTAACGCTCCTCATGTTATCAAACCCCTCTTACAAGTTCCTTTAATAGCTGTACTAAGCACATCATAAAAGAGCTGACTAATTACCTGTATCCAATTTAAGTGCACCACGAAAACAGTCAAGAACCATGAGTGGGAGACACACAGGAGCAAAAAAAAAAAAAAAAAAAGGCAACATTTTTTCAATACAGGAAGTCATAATCTACACATTTGTCAAAACAGAAGACTAAATGAAGGAAAGAAAAGGAATAGGCAAGCAAAGACACACTGCAAGGCCTGGTGTCATCTTACACACTGAATGATTCAGTCTTCTGGGCGTTAGTTAGACATACATACTTAACAGGCATACTTAAAAATCTGCTCTACCCTAAGGACATCTTGCATTTTGTGTCTCGTGATGTAACCGATGATTCAGGCTTTTTACAGTCAGTGAATCCCCTGACTGATGTGTCTGAATGGGTTTGTCAATGTATGCGGTCTATCAAAAAACATTTTGTTCCCTGAGTATTGATTAGAGCTACATTATGTGTGTATGATCTATTGGGAGACAGTGAGTGCAACGGAACAGTTCATTCAAGCCCAATGCAATGTTTGTTTTGAAAAGTAAAACTATGTAATCATAGTGTGTGTAATGATTGGACTAGTAACCAACTTGACTAAGGCCTGAACACTTGTGAGTCTACCCTCTAGTTTGATTTTACACAAACAGGAATTATAGTGTTTTTCACATCATAAAGTTTTTGGGGTTTTTTTATGTTTTTGACAACAAATAACTCAACTATTTGCTTTATTCTGTTGCAACTTCCAATTGGCAACTGGCATGTTCTTGCAAATCCAAATTGACTATGATGCCATGAAGATCTTAACATAATAGTTTGCTTGAAGCCAGTCTTGACCTGCTCCACTCCCTGCACAAATCAATTTGAGCCATCTATAATTATATTACATGTAATACAGCTTCACCTGAAGACTAATGTTTTATGGTTTGGAATTTATTCAGAAATTAAGACAAATCTCCCTGGATATTGCTCTTTTGTACACTGACGTTACACGCCTGGATTGCCTTGTGCTTAATCCTATTACTTTATTATAATCTGACATGCTAGATTAACACAGCAGTTGCATTTGATGTTTTAGACACAACAAACAGACGCATAGACCTTTTAGAATAAGATTGTCATAGCTAATATAACAATGCACTACAATTCAATAAAATGTAATGCTCCAACAAAAACAAAATCTGCAGCTGTTCTTACAATATGAGCGACAGGAATATGGTTGTTATTCCTGTCAAATTTCACTTTCAGAGGAATGGGATAACTTTCATGGCTGGCATAATTCCTCAATATTGCAAAATGAACTAGGCATGCCGGGGTTTCAGTGGGGCATGAGCGGTGAAAGCATAGCCACTGGCAATTAATTAAACACCTTAATATGAGCTGCGTTAAAAGGGATATATTAGGAAAATTAGACATTGTATGACGGCATTTTACCTACCGAGCCGTTTCATTAAGCCTTTTAATCTCTTCAACTCAGCCATTATTTGTGGCAATTTTCATAAAGACCGATCAGAAACAAAGCGTTGGGCTCAAAATATGCAAAGTACCTTTCAGTTACGACCCACATTAACAAATTGGCACTATTATTACATTGTTATCATTATACATTATGCCTTGAGGTGAGGGATTTGAGATATCATGCATGTCAACGCTGCCTGGATTCCTAATGGACTTGACAAGATTCTCATATTAATACAAATGCTTGAGTATTTCTACTGGCTTCTATACAGATCATAGAGAGGTGCTGAGCTAGCCTACAGCAATGGCAACAGAGAAATGATCTGCTTTGGAAAGAGCATTAGATTAATTATTCTGCTCCAACACAGAATTCTATTGGGTTCCACAAGAGGCTTTTAAAATGAGAAGGACGTTTTTAATTGCCAGTTTGACCTGCGATTCACTTCCTCTCGTGACAACCTCAAACAGGCTGGTAAATCATAGTAACGCAATTTGGAGCTGTCCCATTGATCTTTATTGTTAATATACTTTATCTGAACCAACAATAGTTCCTAGTTACAGCTATGAATCAGTTTACATTTAACCTTATCTTTTGCAACAGATGTAATGTCCTTGCTATATTAATTTATCTCTATGGTCTAACTTATGTGATTAAATTAGGTTCAAGTTTCTTATTGTTATGCACAGACATGTACTATGCAACAAACTAAACAAAACATCTAATTATATCATGTGTTAATTGCCTATAAAATACCCAACCAGAACAAAATTTGACATCCTGTTGTTAGTGTTTTCAGAAACCCCCCCCCAAAAAAACCCAAAACAAAACACAGTAAGGGTTAATACTACAGCTGACATTCACTAAGTATTCCTGGATCTGGAGATGGGTCCCTAGGCACTACTAGTTCACCTACTGCTGGTGACAGGTTGCCCCAGCGGCATTGGATGTCAAATACAGCGAGTAAAATATCCCAGTGGGAACAATACAAATTTGAATTCTATGACCAGTTTGTCAGTTTTTGTCACAGTTGCCCAGTAAAAAGCAAAATAATCCTCATTCCTAAAAGCAAAGTTTGAGTAGTAGAACCCTGCACAGTTACAATTTAATTTATTTTAAGAAACTGAGACACTTTCTTGCTTCAGCTTTACAAGTTGTGCCAACAGTTGCAAACTGCATTGAACAGGACGGCTCAGAAGTGATAGCTGGACAAAAGCTCTGTGAGGTTTCCTGTTTACAAGATCTATTTACACTCATCAAGTCAGACAGATACTGCTGATTTACTGCTTTAAATCCTGTATTAGATTGTCACTGCTCTAGGGACAGAACGGGAGCATATAGTAAGCTTTAGTTAGAACAAGAATATACCAATGTAGATGCAATGGGGAAATGCAAATAGAACATGAAATGTGCGATAACAGTGACAAAAAAGACTGGTAGCTTGTATAAAGATGTGAAACAATCTGAATTGGATTTGTGAGTAAAGCAGAGGATTGTGGACACAGGTAAGCAGACGTGAGGAGAGAGGCGTGGAGCACATTCTGATAGCACTCATTGTAGCGGTGGGACACTGCAGACCACAGCAGGGACACACAGAAACTGTTAAAACACCAGCCGTGCAAACAAACATATCCATCTCTGCTCCGGAGAGACCGAGATGGGAGGGAAAGTGCTACATGTTGGGTATCTGCAGGAGAAATGTTATATTTGCCATACCAGGTGAGCCACTAGGCTATAGTATGTGTTTGAGCTTTAACAGCCATACCACCATCAAAATGCTCGATCTCATGTGATTTCGGAAGCTAAACAGCGTTGGGCTTGGTTAGTTTTTGGATGGGAGACCACTGGAAAAACCAGGTGCTGTAAGGGGGCAGCAGTGGCTCCAGAGCGTCATAGTTAACCTAGTTTGAATGTGCTGTGTGAACGAGTTTGTTGCTAGTCGGAGACGCCAATAGCTGGTTGGAGACACCGATAGTGCAGATTGGCTGCCTCACCTTCGTCAGTCTACCTCAGGGCAGCTGTAAATACAATGTAGAAACAATAGTAGCTTACTGTGTAGTGAATGATTAATGCACTGTAAAGCGCTTTAGGTATCTTGAAATCCATTTTTTCTTTTTTTTTAAATAATTATTGTTAATAGTGAAAAGTTGTATCAAATAAATGGACTGGTTATACAATGTACATGGCATAAAGTTATAAAGGTCCATTAATTTAGAAATAAAATGTACTTTAATATAGATCATAAATAAAAGAGGCGATTCCAAAAAGTTCACTTACAGATTATAAAATGTTTTTTCATTATTTCTGGATATTATTGCAATGACTAAGGATGTGGTCATTTGTCCTTCTAAGAAAGGGCTGGGTGTTACAAAAAGTGAAATCCAAGCTGCATGGTGACACTATACAAAGTGCACTGGTTACGTCACAGTGTGCGCACTAAGCCTCGGTTGCTCTTTAGCCATACATTATAGAAAGGTCAGGAGTGCGGTGGAGACTCTGAATCAGATAAACTCCCTGGATCACCGTGGTAATGGGTTACTAAAATATAAAATGTCCCAAGAGAATATAATCCAGTAAAACGAATCATTTATTATTATACTCCATATTTTTGTTTTTTACTGTGTATCTCTGCATTTTATCAGTTCAAAGCGATTGTCTTCAACCTCAATGGGTATAGGAGAAGTTGATGTGACCCTGGTCTGATCTTTATGCTTGTGATGTCTAAAAAGTCTAGTAGAAAAAAATGTGACAATAAGAATAAAATGAAACACAAAACCCATCTAAAATACAGTGTCAGTACTGTTTTCTCCCAAGTGTAAAATTCCATCAGAGTTTTGTCTGTTTGTTTACCTCGGTACGTGCTGAGTAAACGTGAATGCAAAAATAACAGCCCTTGACAAAATGTGACACACAGATAGTGATTCCATGGAAAATGAGCTCTTTACGAGTGGATAGGGAGGGCTTCCTACTGGCACCGACTCTGCGCTTCACAGCAGGGAGCCAGGACGAAATCGAACAACAAGCAACTGAGCGTCAGAATTACAGTCTATAGTCAAAGACAGAGCAAGCTTTTTATTTACAACTGACTGGGCGGAATGTACAAGACAGCTCCCACTGTACAGGAATTATCAACTAATTCAAAGTAGTCAATCTTGTTGGTAACATTACAGGATTGTGAAGTTGTATGAGTAAAATATATCCAGGAGGACAAAGAATTCCTATATCATATCTCTTGCTGCAAGTACTAAAGTATAGCTATTTCATAATGTATCATACACTGTATCTCCTTCGTATTTTCTATCATACTTCTATTACTTCTTGTTGACGTTACATGTGAAATATGGGGCAGCAAATGGGGCTAGACCCGATGGCACTCACATACAAAACTAAATAAATACATTTTAAAAATCTATATTATTTTCCCCATATTGATCGAGCACAAGTTCAGATACAAATAAACATAAAACTACAGACTTTAATAACTGCTGTTTAATGCAAATTAATAGTAACATTTCTTTCTCCTAAACTCAGCTCCAAATCAAATGCTTTAACTAGCTCTAAACCTAAATCTATAATTATACATCATATCACTGAAAATGACAAATGACTGAATTAGGGATGCACCAATCCATCTTTTTCAGTTCTGATACGATATCAATACTGTGGGTATGTGTCGATACCCGATATTAACCAATACCAGTGTAGGGACAGAAAATGTCACTTATTTCCTTAAAACAAATTACGTATTATGTAAAAGACCCAATTGTGTTACACAGTTTATTTATCCTTTAAACTGCTATGTATGAATAAAAGTTCAAACATTATGAGACGTTCTATGCCAAAATCAGCCTGTAAACATGTAATTACATCCAATTAAAGGCCCAACCAGGATATCGGCTTAACTGTTATCATGGAACCAATCCAGATCCAGCTAGTTTTTCAGTATGGGTGCCAATATCCAATACCAGGTCCATTTCTAGATTGAATCTGTTTGCAATGTTTATCCGGATTCTCCAGAGTTAATAACATTTTTGGAAATTGTCTTTATTAAATAACTTGAAGGGTACACTATCTAAATAATACATATTTGTGTAACTTCTTTCCAACAAATCTATGTATTTTATATATATTTAATAATAACAACATTATGCATTTATAAGTAAATAAATACTGTATTACAGAAATGGCCCAACAAAACACAACAAAACTGCCTAAAAAATCTTGTAGACTGCACATTAACACTGACATCCTTAATATTATTTTAAACTGATGAGCACTTTTACAACGCCATATTAAAAACAAGTCAATGCCCCATCATAGTATTCTATTTCTACGAAAGGAACCACAGCGAGAGGCAGAAGTCACCGCACTGTCGATCAATGGGCTTCCTCTTAACGAGAGCTGATGGAAGGCCCGGTCATGTGATCAATGCACACATTAATCTCACAGCCAGAGGGTGAAATATTACTGTTTCCTGCCAATACATCAGAGCGGATGGACAGACCAATCAGGGAAACCCGCACAGTACCAGCACACCACCGAGAGATAACATTTTTACAGCCATTTGCAGCCTGTTTCTTACATTTTTTGGCTCAGCTCTTGTTTTTTGACCCAACTCTTGTTCTAAGCTGTAATATGTGAGCGCAACAGCAGGGCAGTCATTGACACAGAAACACAGAGGATAAATCAGATGGACTCGGAACACCTTTTCACAGAGTTCAGTCACACTGGACCCACCATGTAGACACACCATGTACATGGTACCAGTAAAAAAGCCATCCACTCAGACATGTTTATTTAAGTATTTATTTTTATTTATTTATTTTTGTGTGAATTCAATTTCAATTAAACAGAATGTTTTTACTGTTTGTATACATTACATATAGAGAAAGACTGTATGGATCTAACAATGTGAAATTAACTATGACATATGTATGTGTTCACTATGTCATTAGCAAACGTTAGCATTTTCAGCACTTGCTACATTGTTGGCCAAAGTTAATGCATCTATGTTATCATTTAATACATAAAACCAAAGTCCGCATTGTGTTGCTTAAAGCTCTTATTTTTAAAGTTGTCAGTTTCACTCTGCAGTCTAAATGTGTGTATGCGTATGAGACAATCCACAGTGCTGTATCTTCCAAATTATACTGCGGGGACACTGGGCCTGCTCTGTCTGTCCTTGATTTTCTATTTTCCCTCCCTCGCTCCATTCCTTTTCTCTAAGTCTCTATCTGATAGCTCTGTATCTCCATTTCTACTTTACCATTCTGTCACTTTGAGTCTGCTAGTTCCCTGCTCAACTCTCTCTCTTCTCTCCAGCCCGTCCTTGTTTTGTTCAGTCATTTTTAGCGACCACACCAGCTACTTTCTCCCCATAGACACACAACTGGTCCTGTGTGTTTGCTTGTACCACTTTTTGGGGGTAGTGCAATGTTCAATATCTGGAGCCACACTCCACAGAAGAATCCACATGCAATAATATAATATATTTTAATTGTTGCAATTGATAAATTTGAATGCTAATAATAATTTTAAAAAAAGAAGAATGTTAAACCTTCACTTTTACTTCTTCACAAAAGGTTTATCAAGTTACTCTTGTCCAGATTATTTATGGTCTCCTCCACAGCTGACAGCAAAGTATATTTAACCTCAGACTGTGACATGCAATCTTTCGTCACCACATCAATTTAATATTATGATTCTTTATTTAATCTGGATAATCCCACTGAGATTTGGAACATAGTTTTCAGGGGAGTCCTGGCCCCGGAGGGGAGCCTGGACATGTTTTTTTTTTACAGTAGGGGAAACCTACACAGCTACAGGGAGAACATGCAAACTCCACACAGAAAGGCCCCACTCTGCCCGGGAGTCAAAGTTCTTGCTCTGAGGCGAGAGCGCTAACTGCTGCGCCACAGTGCTGCCCTGCAGTTACCAAAATAATAAATTAATATGGCCCCACTATCTGTTCCATTTCTTCTACAGAAAAAAATCGTAACTTGACTTTTGGCGGGACATTGTGTAGCAGATTGTTTGCTATGGGGGAACGTCTGTCTGTGTCACGTACATGTGTGTTTTTGTCAGTCTGCGTCTTGTTTGGTTAAGGAATTAATCACTCGGATCTTCCCTCTAAATCAACACAAGGTTGTCTAAGACGGGGCAGGAGACGGAAGAGCAATATTGATGGAGTGGATGAGATATTAGTCACACTATTTTCAGTATGCTGCAGAGACACAAGTAATGGGGCGCTATCTGATAAACATGCTGTATTTAAATGTTCACATACAAGGCAATACAAGACATAGTACCTCTTATGCATTTTTACAACACCACTGAATGCTTACTGCAATTTCTCCGCAACCTAAAGATCCTGTGGTCAGATCATATACTAGCCTCAAATGCATAACATATTTAATTTCAATGGCATAACAATACTGGCCTGAGGTAATATTCATAAAACCACAATGTAATAGAGAAAATGGGGCTTGTCGGTCCACTCTGCAGGCAGTACATGAAGCAAACCATATGTTCTCAGCACCAGAAACCACAAGCAACTAGGCAACATCACATCCTATTACTGTTACATCAAAGAGGACACATATTCCACCTACTACATTAGCCTGGCACTGCAGGTCTGAATGCATTATGATCAGTAAAAGCATTAGTCACATTCATAGCCTAGCAATTAGGACAGTCACCAAATATATACGTGCTAAATATATTTGAAGTATGACATATTGCTGCAGATAATATAGCAATAAACGATAAAATAGAAACTACTCTCTGCCACTGACATAATTACCCATAAGTAAGTTACAAATTAATAGCAGCAATCAGTCAGCCCTATACTACTTCAATCTTAACACTCAAAAAAAAAATCAAAACTATCCCCATTAGTGCAAAGAAAAAGGACATGTGATTAGGCCTGTCGATAATTACAATTAACAATGGCTTATTATAAAAAAAAAATATATATAAAGGGTCTCATTTTCTTTGCAATAGCAGGGAGAGTTTTGTTGCAATATGATAAATTTGAGCTGTAAAGGGTTGATCAAGTAATTTCTATGACTAGTTATTCCTTCATTCTGCTGTGTATTTGTTGCAGCCCATGCCTTTTAAATGATACTGTCTATTTAAAAATGGTTCACTGAGATTATCCTGCTTTACTGTTATTTCATTGTTATTTTAAAGCCTACTTGTGTTTTAGGTAACCGTACTTTGCCAAGAAATATTAAAAGGTAAAGTGCAAGTTACCACTCTACAAAATTTGCTAAACTACAACAAAAAACAGCGATGTAACACTATTACTTTTCACTGCCCCCCCATCTGTATTAAACAGTATTGGCCTATAGAATATTGTGATGTCATCTGAAACCCAGCAAGTCTATGCCAACACGTTGCAACAATCAGATGTAATTACTGTAGTTTAACACTTAACCATTGAAAGAGCCAAAACTTAACTTTCACAGGATCTTACACATCTATCTATAAAACTCAGAGTACAGCCAACTGCAAGTGCTGTTTCTCAGATCAACACCCACCTGTCATGCCTGGAGGAGTTTTCAGGAATTTCCCATTGAAATTCTGAATCACCACATCGCACTTCTCCGTCGACTCCATCCTATCGGAGAAAAAGAGGAAGTGAGATATATATGAATAAATGCCTGTACGTGCTATGCTGATATGCTAAATTTGTATCTCATTCCTTGCCGTCCTGTTTACACATTGTGCAAATCTGTGTACGTGTAAGGAAATAAATGTCTTAGGTGGCGTTGTTTTTTTTCTATGGCCGTTTCCGTTTTGCTTTGTCCTTATTTAAAAGCCTCATTCAGTCCGAAGTGTTGCGTGTCATGTCCCCTTTGTCTGCCCCCTATTCAGCTCTGCTCGCCCAATCACAGCTCAATGACTAATTGCCTGCTTGGCGCGGGAGAAGCCAGCGAATGCATGTGTTGGAGAGACAAATGGTGACAGGACGGAGGCTTTGTGGAGGAGGCGTGCGGGTCTGGGTGCTCTCCTAACACAAGCAGTGACCCTGAATGTAGCGGGCCTGCATCCTAATCACTGGCACGCTCAGCTGTAACAGAGAGGACCACACCAACCAGGCAGAGAAAGCAGGCCAAGGGTACAGCAATGTGGAGCGTTTTTATTACAGGTTAAAGTCTGGATGAGTATGACCGCTGGGATGAGACTATTTTGGTAACTAAAATGTAAAGGGCAACGTCTATGGGAGTTGTTCACGTACTTTTAATTTTAAACAGTTTGGTGCACTGCAATGGAGCTTTTTATAGCTGTTTTACTATTATAGGAAGGAAAGAAAGAAAATGAAAGAAAGACCACTAAAAATACTAAAACCATTTACTTAATGTCCAGATAGGCTTGGCATTGTATTCATGCCAAATAACCATCCAAACACACCCCTCTCATTTTTACCAAACTAGAAAGAGTTAAATTAAAGAGTACAGAGGCTTGTATTTCTTTCTTTCTAGTTAACACTATACTCTTCTGTATTTTGTCAGTTAATTAGTCATGTTTAGTCATGCACATTTGGACTCTAAATTACCCACATTAGCAGAAGAAATAAAACATTTTTTCAGTCACAGTTTTCTAAAGCACTGATATTGTTACTGATATTTAACAAAATGTAAATAGATACTAAATTCCACTCATTCTTTTGTGATTCTCCGTGTGGTTTACCTCGCAAAGCCGACCCCTCTGCTGAGGCCGTTGGCGTCTCGGAGTATCCGCGTGGAGATCACATGACCAAAAGGCTTCAGCATGTTCTCCAGCTCCTGTTCATCCATGGACACAGGCAGGTTCGAGATGTACAGGTTTGTGGGATCCTGTTCTTGTTGCTATGGGAGACACACAAACAGGAACAAACTAAATCGTCAATCTCAACCTTAAAATAACAAACTTAACTGGATAATTGCCAATATAAATATAGTCATGTGTAATCATACCCAAAAGACATGAGAGAGCAATGTGACTTTTAAGGTTGAACAAAGAAGGAATAAAATGCAATTTAAGCTATTTTGATAGTGGATACATTAAAGGTTAATGCAGCCATATGCCTGTGCTATATTTATGGCAATTCTCTTCAGAGAGAATGAGTTTAATGAAAAGAAAGTTAATGTGTAAAACCCCTAAAGCAACAAGAAAGCTCCCTCAGGATCTATAGAAGATGTTAGCAGAAAAATGTCTTTGCCCCCTGGAAAAAATACATCACTTCTAATGCACTTGCAATTACAATTTTGATTTAATGTCGGTTCTGTGACTAAATGTTGTTGTTTTTTAAGTATTTACACTGCATTCAAACACAAAAAACTCGTTATTATTTCTTGATGTTATTCGTGCATTTATTTCATTCAGGAGACAGACATGCACATTTTGAAGATTTGGGTGGAATAGTGCCCAAAATTAACAACATTTCTGTGAACTTATAGGTGACAATTGTAGACATTTAACCATCCAAAGATCATATTTATTTTCTAATTGCTAATTTCTATGGCATGGTGCTCACACTGAAGAATACATGGATAGGAAAACCCCTCATTTTCCTTTCGCTTTTGAAATAATACATCCTTCATTTGAAAGAAACCCAACATAAATTCTATCAACTTTCAAATGTTTATTCCAGAGTACTGTCTCAGATATCTGATGGGTTCTTATGTGCAAATCAGTCATCTGTTTAATATTGTTTACTTTACCAGCATGGCTCCGACTTTTGCCTGAATAAACATAGTGAAAACAATACGTTCCTAGGACATGGTTGACTGGAGAAATAGTGGTCTATGGGTTGATTGCGTCTTCTCTATTTCACTCTATGAACACTTGAATGGGGTTTGTATAGCGAGGGTCATTACAAAGTCAAAACCTGGTTGCAAAACTGATTATTCAGTTATTGGTATTTAGAAAAGGTTCAGAATTGTCTGTGCTATATTGTTGACTTTTTTTTTTTTCATTAATGCAACTGTAAAAAAATGACATGGCTAATTACGTTAAGACACAGATTGAAAATAAAGTCTGTTTAGTTACAGTTATTTAGTTACAAAATACTGAATAACTGCATTAACATGTATTTTCTAATGTATTCTGTTACATGGTCCAGTCACAGTACTGTATTCTGAATATTTATTCTTTTACATCAAGCTGCATTGAAATTATAGGATAAAGACACAGCAAATGGATTAAAAACAGCTTCATGTTTGTTCCACTGTTTGTTATGCATTTATTTACCATTCATTGGAGAAGGAAAAAAAATGCATTTGCACACTCGCCACCAGAGCAGTGTTTTTCTCACTCATTATGTGCAGTTTGAAGCCTAAATTGCGTGATCAAATACCACTGTGTATTCCTTTGGTTTACCACCAAATGAAGTAACTGTATCAGAATACAGTTACTTAAAGGTAGAATTCTGAAATTTCGTTAAATGTCTTGAGTTACATTACAACAATGGGAGGGAGTTAAATCAAACCATTAAACCATCAGCATTCTAGTTATTGGGTAAAACTTAGCTGGTGTTCTACACATTGAAACCTATTGTGATTAGTATAATTTAAGTTTCAATAGTTATAATGATATTGTTTGTTTTTTTCCTTTTTTTATTATTATTTTTTTTTTTGCTAAGGGTCCATTATTATAACAATTATTAAGTTAGCTGCTTGTGTCCAACAGCAGACAGACCAGTGACATGACTCCCTCCTACACAGACCAACTATATGTATAAATGTAGTTCCTTGGAGTTCTTTTTTTTTTTTTTTTTTAACTCTTTTGTACGTTTATGTGTGCACATTATGTAAGCTGAAACACACACTGGCAACAGCATCAAAGGTGTGCATTCACAGGTAACAGCTGCGGGGTCTGCTATTGATCTACTGGTCCTACTTTAGAAAATACCAGCCCAGTGTTTCTCATATACAGCCTTTAGTCCAGACAGGCTTCAAATAATTTACTATTTGGTAGTTTTGGAAAGGAAATGACCAGAAATATTGTGTAAATCTCTGTATCTAGCAAATGTACTTACAGGTGATGGTTTGTTAGTGTTGGCCTGTTTTGTGGACATCATAAACTGCATTGCACTTATATTATATGTGAGTAAAGTGGACGATATTTCGTGTTCTTTGTGAGTCATAAAAAGATTACACAATAAAATGGTGGATTTCCTGCCCCAGTGGCCAGTGCGGTTTCAAACTAATTTCATCCAAAGACAATATGTCTCAAACTAAATCTTACAGAGCATTGCCCAATTTCTGCAAAAAAGTGGGTCAGCTGTTTTGTTTCCGAGCACATTTCCATACCAGAAGCTGTAACAAGAGGGCTGAATGCAGACTTGAACATATTCATCTCTCCAGCTGAGGTTTATTGTTTGATTAATGGAACTCTGCATTGTCTTTCTGCTTCTTGGGCTCAGAATTTATAAAATACTGCAACTGGGTTTGTCTTTCTATTCTCTCAGTCATCATATTGTGCCAATCTGGTGAAATCAAGATGGGTAGAGTTATCAGAAATAGTGATGTGCGTAGATCTGTCACTCCAAAATTATACTACTCAAGAAATATGATTTTATACAGATGTAACCTATAAAATCTTGACAATGTCGAATCTAAGCAGGGTTGGGCCTATCGAGGATGTTCATTAACATGACCTGTCCCCATTAAATAATCAAATAACAATAATCAGACAAAACATCCGTCCATCTTCTTCTGCTTATCCAGGGCCAGGTCATGGGGCAGCAGTCTAAGCAGGGACTCCCAGACGTCCCTCACCCTGGACACTTCCTCCAGCTCCTCCTTCAAGACCAGCCGCGAGACATACTCCCTCCAGAAGGTCCCAGGTCTTGCCCATGGTCTCATTCTGGTGGGACATGCCCAGAACATCTCCCTGTCTAAGGGGCATGCGGAACAGATGCCTGAGCCACTTCAGCTGGCTCTTCTCACCTTGTCTCGAAAGGACTGAACAATCTCCCTGCTTAAGAAACTCCTTTTGTCCGCTTGTATCTGTGATTGACCAGATTGACCAGTATGTAGGTTCATTAGGATGAGCACCACATCATCAAGGGTTACCCACTAGATATAGATGGCCTCTCCTTCACACACAGCTTGGGCTCTGAAACCCAACTCCTTCAGACAAAACAATTAAACAAATATGACATCTAAAAATAATGAAAACCACAAACAGTGATGAAGGGCCCTCGCAACCCTTGCAACCACAGAAGGGCACGCGTCAGTGGGAGGGCTGTCTATCAACCCTGGCTTGACATTTTATACAAAATGGTCACTGCCACAGTGAAAACAAATGTTTCCATCCCATTTTGACTTTGCAGAGGGTGCTGGAGAGCTATTTTGCCACAAGACTCAAATCACATTTAAAACTACAAGCAGTGATAAAGGCCCCCAACCCTTGCAACCTCAGAAGGATGCTCTTCAGTGGGGGTGGGGGTATGATATTTGTCAAGAAATGGCCATTGTCAAATTGGAGATAAAAGTCCCATTTTAACATTCAGCTCTGCCGTGTTTCTCCTGCTCCACCTGCTGCTGTAGTACACTGTTCCTATCGCGCACTAAACCTTCAGGTCTTTACACGTCCTCAGAATGGGAGCCTTATCTGTTCCTTTCGACCAGCAGGGAGCACTCTACCTGTGACTTGCTCAGATCCTCCTTCATTGCCTCACAGGTCCTCAAAATGGCATCCTTCTCCTCCTCCATCTTTCAGACCTGTGCCTCTTTGTCTTGCATTTGCTGGAGCTTCTGGACCTTCTGCTCAGCCTCCTCTTGTTGTTTTACCTCCAGTTCAGTAGAAAACTGTACGAAAGCAGACATGTCAGTTTTAAGGATCGCCAGAGCACGCTCCAGTTGAGAGTTCTGCTCCGTCAATGTTGTATTCTCTGAAGATTTTCCTGCAGTGTGGATTTCAGATTGGCAGCGTCCTTCTGGAGACTCTGCTTTTCCTTCTCCCACTTTCTGAATTTTTGGCAAGAATCTTTTTGAATTTTTTCCGCAACCTGTGTGTGCAACACCTCAATATCGCCACCTTTGGACTGAAGCTAATATTTCATTTCATCTTAATACTCTATAAATGCTCCTCTCGCCTCTTTCACTTTCTCCAGGTCAGTTTGGAGTTCTTAGGTTGTCATGTCTTTTCTCTCCACTTGAGTTTTATGAGCTTTAATATTCAGCTTCATTTTCCTCAGTACCATTAACATGCTCTCCTCATGCTTTTCAACAAGCTAGTTCTCTCCATCTTTGAACTGAATCCTACATTTCATTTCCTCAGACTCTCTCACTAATAGTCCATTCTCTTTCTCTGTGTCCAGTTCAGATTTGAGGTCTTGCCGTTGCTTTTTTGAACTACAATGATCAGCTTAGTTTTTTTCATTAACTTGAACTTCTCCTTCTGGTGCTGTTCACTGTCTCTTTCTCGAAGCTTCCTGAGGTCTTCCAGGGGCAAATGTTCCTCTCTGGCATCTAAACACTGAGCAGCCATTTAAAGGTTGTAACATGACTAAGGTCATGCCCCTCTCGTCTTCCTCATAAGACCTCTGTTAGGTTTGAGGCCCTAACTGCTTCCTCTCCAACTCCTCAAGAGTTAGAAAGTCTTGACCACCTGTTCAGATGATCCAGAGGTTTGGTCTGGATTGGTGGATGCTTTTCCTCCATCAGGTTGAATTCCTCACTGTAGAGGCATTCATCCTCTTCAGGAAAATAGTCACATATGTTTACTTCTCTGAGTTTAGTCTGTGCATGCTCGTTCAAGTGCTGTGTAGGTGTGGTCCCCACAGCCTTTTTGCTTAGGGTCACATAAAGGCTGTGCGTATCAAAATAGTCTATTTCAAACAAAAAAATTTCTGCCTCATTAGAAATGTGTAGGAATGCTCTATGTACCTGTTTTATGTGCCCAGACTGAAAAAAACAGGCTCCACTCCCTCCTATCTCGTAATGTATTTTATTTTTCCAGAGGGCACCACTGAGCCATCCTGCAATGTAGATTTTTGGCAACATTATGTAAATTAATATTTTTCTTCCATTTTTTTCACCTAAACAATAAAGTTAGAATGATGGAACTTTGTCACATTGTTCCCCATTATGAAGAGCCTCGACACGACAAATAGATTCGCTTTTATGACTTTTTTTTTTTTGAAATAAAATTTGAAGGGTGTCCCATAGAGCCATCTTAAAAGATAGAACGCTCATTCACAATATCATTACATCCAGCTCAGAAATGTGCACATGTGATTCATTGGGTCCATTCAAATTTGACAATGTTTTAGAAAGATGTAATTTTTTTTTTTTTTTTTTTCCAAAATTTTACATTTTGTTGAAAAGTCACCATGACCACGCCCAACATTTTATTTAAAAGTTAATTGAAAACCTTTTATTTCACATGGGTGTTGTATATTTGGCCAAATTTGAAGTGTTTTTGAAGAAAAAAAAAAAGATTATGAGATGTAACTTTTTTAATCCTGGGGGGTTTGATCCGATATGGACGACTTCCTGTAGGGTTTAGGGCAGGGAATTAATTAAGTTTAATTTGTCTACAATGATATTTTTCTGGGCCGGGCTCCCATTGATGCAATATAAATAGATTTTTGAGGTGGCAATACTAAGTCGTCTTTCATGATTTTTTCTCTGGATCTTTACTCAAACTTAGAGCTCACTGAACTCTAATTTTGGACACCACTTAATTGTCTCTAAATTATTGGTTACTGCTTGATTTTTTCAATTTTCCTCAAAATTGTACAAATACAATAGGGCTCTTGCATGAGTGGTCGGGCACTAATTACACTGTAAGTGTCCATTTAATAAGAACTTCTAGACCAATTTCTCACACCAGTTACCAAGAATCACCACTGCCAAATTATTTTCTAACAAAATGTTTCCCATCTAAAAGCAAACCAAAACCCAGACTACATCATCCCTGACACTCACTGAAAGCACTTGCACAAGGACATTGGTCATGTGAAGTTTTGGTGCTGTGAGTGAACTCTGCCTGACTTTGTTGATGTTTGCTCAAAGTTACTTCTCCTCTGCATGTTGTAAATGACACAGGACTTGTTTCCCTGTGTTTCTCTGCCCTTTTGTCTGTTCCTCTTTCTGTAACATCTGCCGTGAGCTGGAGCCCGTTCCACACACCCTGCCTGTGTAGTGCCTGTCTGCCTGCCAGCCAGTCACTCTGCCTTTTCAGCCTCATTAGACCTCATTGCTGCATCATTATAGCAGGACTCTTGCCTCTTGTTGCTTCCTGGTTAGCCTTGCAATGCCTTGGCACCTGCTGGAGAGCTGGAGGCAACGGAGGTTAAACACAGTCGACATGCATGTATAGGGCTACTATTTTGATTCAGTGCTGTGAGTTTGAAACTGGACTCTAGCTGCCAATTGTCTCCATTCTCTCTCAGTTGATGCTTGCAGTCCTGTCTAATAAAATCTATGGGCTATATGAAACAAATACATAAATACACCTTAACCTCTGCACAATAAAATGTAAATTGTTATATGTTAATGTTATATATAATATGTTATGATATGTTATCTATAATAGAATGTCAAACTTTTGTATAATGTCCCTGTTTATACTTAGTACTTGCTTAATTGCACTTCTGGTTAGACTGCATTAAACTGCTAAACTGCATTAAGTTGCTCTGCACTTAAAGACAACATTTGAGAGCAAGTATGTAGATAATGTTAGGTAACTTAAGCACATTCCTTGGAAAAAATTGTGGTGAAATATTGCATTGTAAGTTTTCATTCAGCCGGTCCAAAATAGGAAGTAATCTAGTCTGTAGTCTCCTGTGTAAGTCATTATAATGGGAAAAGAAAATGTGTATTTGATGTCACTTGAATATGACATTTCTCTGGCATCGCTACTTGCATTTGAAATAGAAACACTTGACATGCGAAATGATAAATTATGCTCCTCACAACCCTCTACAGGAATACATAAAATGCTGTTGAAAACACTTGGTTGGAAAGTTTAAGTCTCAAATGCACTCAATATTGTGTGTCCTTTTTCACTTGTAATCCCCCTCATTTCCCCATTTAAATCCACCTATTCTTCTCCTCCATTGACCTCCTTCAGACTTCCTCCTCTCTTTTCTTGACTTCCTACACTCTACATTCCCACCCTTGCCTCCATTCTCTTCTTATTTGCCTCTCTAGCTCTTGCATGGATTAGCGCCTAATCTTCTGCCTGTCTAAAATGATATCTGGATGCTTCATTAATATTTCACGAGCCAAGTTCTCCCTTTTTCTCCCCTCTTTTCCTCAATGTCTCAATTGTGTGTTTTAGCCTTTCAATAGTCTTGTTTTGTTCAGTTCCTGCCCCCACTGCCTTGCTCCTTCTCAACTTGTAATCTTTCATAATGATTGTCTGGGTGTCTAAGCGCTCTCTAACGGCTTAATCAATACTTAATGAACAGAACATAAATACTTTATGAAGCCTAAACCCTGGATCCCTGGGGTTTCATTAGCCCTGGAGATATACACTTCTCTCTATCTTTGTGAAAGCTGAGGTCCACTGCAGTCCACACTAGATATGGGTGATCTCATTCCTCAGTCAGTCTGGAAAAAACAAAAGTGTTGGCCTGATGTAGACGTTGTTGTCATAACATTTAAAACTGGATTTCAGAAGTGAGGAAAAGGTTGACTGCTGAGTTCAATACCACAATGAGGAAAAGAACCACAATTATATTCGGACAGCAAAAAGTACTTCTCAACATAAAATAATTGTAGTTTCTTCAATACTATTATGTGGTCTTATAGTCTTACAGTTCTGATACAGATCAAGACCATTCTAAACTGTTCAGGAAATTTACAAAAGTCAAATTTTGTCGCATTTTTTATTATATCTTTAGAATCAATAGCTTTTAAAATAGTTTCATATATTCATCATCTTTTGACAATTTGTATTAACTTCAGCTCCAAATAAATGTCTTTATACAATCAATATTAAAATATGTAGGCAAATCCAACTTATCTACTTAAGAGACAGTAGCTCAAAAAGGGCAAATAATAACATACCGCATTTGAAAGGATAATCAGCCAATAGTGACACCAGTTCACATAATCAGAGCAACGTTTTGTGCCTTTTTGCATTTGAATTGACTGAAAAATGGCACCAGAACCTTGACAATCAACACAAAAAACCTTACACTTGACTGAGCAAGTGACTGATTTTCTGTGTTTAATTCAATTTCGTGACTGCAAAGAATATTCCCTCCCTCTGGCTTCCAACACTGGCGGCGTCTCCACTCTGTCTGAGTCATTTGTAGCATCAAGTATGGCCTTTCTGGATAATCCCGACACATACACATGCAATTCTCCAATCTTTTTAAGCACGCACGCTATACCATTACTCAACTCAGTCATTCATTTGCATGTGCTCATTTTCTGGGAGCTTATTTTCTTTGTTGTTCACTATTGCACTTTTAACATGACATTTTTCTTCATTTGAGTCTAGATTTCCACTTAGAATGCTGGCTCTCTTGCTACAGTATGAGCTAAAAGGCCCATAATTCATTGCAGAGCCCTAGCAGGGTGCACACTGCTGCCTCGCTAGTCTGCCAACCGTCTATGCCTGGAATCAATCACCAAATCCTGGGACATAGACACCATAAAGGAGGGTCATCCAGATTCACAGCAGACATAACCAAAGCGCTGCTGGTCTGGATACGGGAAGGAGCTGCAGTGTCATATACAAGGACAGAGAGACGGGCAAGGGATTAAAACAACCACATAAAACAATATGACATCCCGGCAATGGTCAGGAGTAGCCAGAGGTACTGTTCATGCATGGAAAACTGTAAAACTATTCACTTCTATTACACCCACCCAGACAATGCCAGGTTTCACACCAAAAAGCTATCATTCATTCCCTACACTGAGAAACCCTGAACAAAGTGTCAAATCAACCAATGTTCCACAGGGGTTTAAAGATGCAAAAAGGCCCCATAATGACACTTTTATCAGGCCACACACAAAATACACAAATGTGCGTTTTTGTGTTTACCAAAACCAGGAGTAACCATTTTGCTGCTCTTCAAATGAAAATTATTGGTGCCACTTACTCATTTTGTGAAATATTTTGTGAAATTGTTTGTAAAGCTTGTTTACCACAAGTGTCATAGCAACCAAAGAGCCAACCAGGTACGAAGTAGTTGAAGATTTGCGCCCGCACCGCTGGTTTAGCTAATACCAGCAGGATTGACCTTGGGGAAAGAAGGCGCCTGATTTGTCTGTTACAAATGTTCATATTGTGATTCACTGACATAATAACGAAATAAAAACACCAGGATCATGTAGAGCGGGTTAATACGAATATTTTAAGACCAAAATGATGAGACAGCAGCAGTAACAGAGAGATGGATGACAATTTATCAATGTAAAGTGAATTGGAGGCAGCGTTGATGCAAGAGCAGTTTCTATTTGGAACATGGTGGCTAGCAGGTTAGCTATGACCATTTATATATACATTATGGTGAATGAACAATGCAATGGTAAGCTTCTATGAGTTTCCTGGTTAGAATAAATACATCTGATTAGCGTTAATAAAGTATGAACAAAATACAAAATAATTGAACGGTTATGATAGAAACGCATTGTACAAGGTGTGCTGTTAATTTCTACATGTTGTCCTTATCTATTAACTCTTACTCCTAACCCTAACATCTCTAAAGGGCTATATAAATCAAATATGTCATCATCCTCATCATGTTAAAACTGAGCCAATCTATACAACAAAAAAACAAAAACAGATGTGCTAATAACATAGGCCCCCTTAGGATACAATGTCAAGATCCAGACAGTGCCAAGTTGTAGAAACTCCACAAAGCACGCTCAGACCACGAGCATTCTGTGGTCCAGGCTCCTCTCTCCTCCTTGTGTTGTTCTGAATGCTGTAATCAAGGCTAATGGGACTCAGCTGTTGGCCGGCCTAATTACCTGGAATGTAGACGGATGATCTCGGCCCCCACCCAAAGGCGCACATTCACACACAAAGAAGAGAAAGAGAAAAAAAAGAACACAAAAGAACACATTTTCCCCGCTCCATGCACCTGCCGCTAACAGACATGCATGCGTGAGGGATTTCAATATGTTCCTAAGTGTGCGGAAAAAACTGAAAGCCAAACAGCGAGAATGCAACAATTTGTTAAAGGTCAATAAAAAATTCCATTGCTTTTCCCAGAGTGAAAATTCCCCATGCATTGCCTCACAGAGAATACAAAAAACGTGCCAATCTTTATTTCTAGGAATCTTATCAACTCAATAGTTCAAATTCACTGCACTTTTTTCCCACTATTCGCTCGCACTAAAGCTCTCCACCAGTGCCATGAGAAATTCAAAGCCTAATTTTTCAGATGAACCAATCAATATAAAAAGCTTTTCACTCAAGTACAATTGCTCAAGCTCTCAAAATGCAATCTCTGCAGCCCTCTTTCAATAATCAATGCATAATGCTGCATTCATGTGTTCCTTGGATGTTCCAAGTTGCAAGAATTACAAAATTGACTTCCCGATCATTTTGCATTTCAGAAGAGTTTCGTTTTTCATTGTAGCTTGCAGTGCACAACTACAGTCCTTTTTAATACAATGTCCAAACAAACGTTATGTTTAGTACAGTAACATTATATTTCAATGCCACAATACTTCTTGTTCCTGTATTGAATGGTTCAAAATTTTGTATTATCAAAAAAATGAATAAATAGTTATTACAGTTTAGCCTTGGTTTGAAACACACAGTTAGAGCCACTGGGGTTCAGCGCAGTAGATTTAAACAAGCTCCCCCTGTTTAAGATTGATTTGAACTTGGTCTGATGTAATAACAACTCAGTGTCATTGTCTCCTTGGCAAGCATCTCTGTCTATTTGCTCTCATTACATACGTCACAAGTAGGCCTGCCATGATAAAAAAATAGTAAGTGCACTATATTGCTGAAGTAAATATAGACAATAATATTGAAACCAAACCATAAACTGGATATATAAATGGACATAGCTAAACTGGTGGTGCACTTCTGGCTCCATGTGGCTCAAATTCACTTTACATTAGAAAACTGTGGCCTCTCTCTCTGTAACTGGCACTGTCAGGCTCATCATTTTGGTCTTAAAATGTTTGTATTGCCCTGCTCTACATGATCCTGATATTTTTATTTTCGCTATTGTCTCCAAAACTCAACACATGAACATTAACATTACATTAGACAAATCAGCTGCCTTCTTTCCCCGAGAACAGTTACGTTAGCAACAGGTTTGATTGACAGGGTTGCTAAGCACCCGCTCCCTGCCAAAACAGAGGTGAAGGCGGGAAGGGGTGTTAACTTCAACAGCTTCGCTCCAGATTGGCTCTTTGGTTGCTATGATACTCGCAGTCGGAATTCCAAATATGGAACTATGAACCAAACAATAAAGCAGAATTATCGACAAAGAGTATTCTAAATGTACAATATAATTAAATAGTGTTGAGTTGCAACAAATAATTAGCAGAATGAAACACATAAGTAATTAGCTCTTAATTTTAGTTCACAGCCTTCTATGAACTAGTTAGCCTTCTTCAGCTCAAATCTTATCATAAACTCATATTGCAGAAAAAAAAAAAAAGTTCCACTAGGTACACGTGATAAATAGTGACCCTCAAAAAAATGATTGTTCCATCCATCATATATTGTATGATATAGTAATTATCATGATAGGCCTAATAGCTGAAGATAAATAACAAATAATGAAATAGCTAATTTAACTAACTCCTTGATTTCTGGTGCATGATGGTGTTTGAAACAAGTTATGATCTGATACTTAGCCATGAGCTACAGATGTGAGGGGACCAGACTGAGAGTTTCAATGTCAGCCATGCAGGTTTTGATCTGCTCAAACATGAGGCAATTCATCATTTCCGCGTCCCTGCTGAAAAATGAACCACTTTGACACGCAAGAGTAAAACATCTGACAGCCACTGGAATTAAAAAATGGTAGTTAGTGTCTTTGGGTACTTTCCCAAAGACCCGGTGAACAGGACAAAGTGGCTATCAACCTTTAGATAAAGTTGTAGACACTTTTAAGCCCTAAGAACGTAGAAAGCAGTCCCTTGAGGCTCCTTCCTCTCTTTTCCTCACAAAATTGTCAATAAAAAACAGAAACAATCCAAAAGGTGTTGTTTGAAATGTTGACCAAAGAAACTGTCACGAATTTAATAGTGCAATCCATCCAGAGATAGTGTATAGCAAAGAATAACAACAACAGCCGCAAGAGTAGAGTTAAACATTTTGAGAACAGAGACTTGAAAATAGTGATGTTCTGGTCTGATAAATGTAACTTGGTCATCTAAGGCCTCGTCAGCCGGTGTCAGTGTGTCTGCTCGAGGGGAGAGGGAACTACTGGGAAATCCTCCTTCTGAATGATTTATAGAGGCTCAAATCATGGCAGGAAGATGGCTCCTGCTCAACAAGTGCAGTAGGAAGACATCCCACCAAAAAAGCAAGGAGAATTTGTAGACTATCCGGTAGCAGAGCACTTCACCGAACAGTAAAAGTATGGTAATAGATGGATGGCATGCTAAAGGTATACTGAAAGAGAACACATATGTCTACCTACTTTAATTCATGGTAAAAGAGTAATAATAATCCAATATGAAGTAAGGCCAGAAGGGACCAAAATGCTGTGCTAATAAAAGTGAGCCAAGGATGAGACGGTGTGTGGGAGTCTTCTTAAAAACTTTTCTTCTCCTCCAACGCACCTGTCGCCCAGTCAGGTGTGCAGAGTCTACACCGAAACAAATAAATAAATAAAAAAAATCTAATAATAAGTACATAAACTGTCAATTACCCAGACATGTGGTTAGCATTTTCTTGATTGTAATGTAGAAACTTGGCTCCAAAATGCCTCCTTATCCCTCCTTATCCCTGTTATGATGCCATTTCCATTCAACTATGCGATGACTGTATCATAAAGAGCAACCATCTGACTCAAGTGTCTACATTATGATCATGCATTTGCTCATTTATTTTTCTTTCTCTGGTCTTAAGAGGTGGCACTGACAGACTGCTATTTCAAGTATTTTCATTCACTGTAGGCAAATAAAAGAAACAAGATAAAGATAAAAGTCTTTAGAGATTCCATTGACTGCACCAAAACCACCACCACAAAGTCTATGTGGAGAAAGGAATAAGTGAGAACTACTGTACTATCTGAAAAAATATTAGGTTACAGTTTTTTCTAAAAGGTATAAATGAAATCACACATGAATATTACTTGTGTTAAATTAATAATGAGCTTACTAATATATAGACAGTAGTGGAAGGTACTGAAGTAATGTGGTGTATACTCGAAAAAAAAGTAAAAAATACTTTTCATAAGATTTGAGGAGCTATTTTTACCATGTTTGTAGTAACATCCTGACTAAAGCTTTCGAGTTCAAGCTTCGGCTTTGAGCAAACAAAAATAAATACACAAAATTTAAGAAATTGATTGGCATTGCAACTGTATTACAACCAAAATTTGTATCATTTTTAATCAATATCACTAGATTTAACACTTAAACAAATTAACAACCCTTTACCAAAATCAGTGTGAAATACTAAGGATTCTTAAATACTTTTACTTAAGTAGATATTTTCATTGATAATTTAACTTAACTACTACCACTACTACTACAAAATTTTTGTCTTTGTATCTTTACTTTTACTTAAGTAACAAACATTGAGTACATCATCAACCACTGTATAAAAGTAATGTTAAAAATGTAAATCTTACATGATAACAATGTATATTTCTTTTTACAAACAAAAAGGTTCAAATGTGCACATGACAAATAACAAAAACTTGGGCTGTTGTCAGTATAGTTTCTTCAGCACAATGGGACCCATCTGACAAAAGCTGCTTCTTTCTTATGTTGAAGATATTCATCACCAGTAAACATAAGCAAATATACAAGTTTTAGGTCTTCAAAGCCCCCTCCAGCATTTAAACATCTTCAAAACAAGTGCAGCTGTGCTCCTACAAGGCTCCATGCTCCCTCAGTCTTGTGCACTTTGCCTGAATTGCTTGTTGATTGTCTGTCTGCATCAGAGCATTTCATTAGAAAAATGCAATAAAACAGAAGGCACGGCAGATTATCTGGGAGGAAGCACTTTCTCGGATAAGAGAAGAGAAAATTAATAAAGAAAGTTTTTTAGACAAACTTATTGAATGTTTTTTCCCCTAGTATCCGGCTTCTCCCTGCCTTCCTAATGGCATGTGGCTCGTCCTCAGACAAATCACTGGGAAATGAAGTTAAGAGCCAGAGCCAGGGAGAAAACAAATTAAAAGGATACAGCAAAATTAAAAAAAAAGAAGTTCTTTTTAAAGTGTATGGGAGGAGTAGGTCTGCGTTCTTGGCACTGTAGTAATTAAAAGTTAAAGCTCTAGCTCAGACAAAAGAATCACAATATGTCTCTTACTTTGACACAGTAAGCATTGTTTCATCTAATAGTGTCCTACATGTATACAAAGGAAGCGTGAAATACACAATCATACGTAGGCATCAAACCCTATATAACTGAACACACTACTGATTCATAAACTAAATTAACAAGCAGACATAAGGTTGCAGCTTCCATAACCCAGCTAATTGCATTGCTTGAAAAATATATAACTGACAAGGCTGGCACAATACATACTTTTTATTCTCTTCTAACCCTGCAACTGTCAGCCTCGTGTAATTCTGTATGAAATGTGCAGAGTTAAATCAAAGAGACACACACTGATTAATGCACTATAAGAATTTATCCTAAAACTATTTACCCTACAACGCTAGCCCAAAAAACAGGGAACACTAATGATTTTTTCAGATCTTGTCCTTGATGGTTCCATGTATAGTGTTGTACATATGCACAAACATGTTTCACTGGGGAAATGAGTAATTCAGTTCTGCAGTATTTATTTTTCACATACACCATTGATTTTCATATTAAATTAACAAGCTGACACAAAAGTTGTTAACAAAACGCAGTAACATAACTCCATTGTAACTACCTTGTCTTAATGGCATTGCTATGAAATATATACGGGAATGTCATATATTCCAAGGGCAGATGAGACTTGAAGCGCTCATTAAAAGTTACACCAGCTCGTTGGCTTGTTCTGTAGGCTATAGGTGGAGGTGCGCTGTGCATGTCCGCCTACACCTTCTGCTGGTCTCAGCTATAAAGTCCTGTTTTTACACTTCAATAAAAAGACCGTTTTCATCAACTCCTCTGTTCACTCCACATCAATCTCTCCATCAAGGTCGAGTGTCTGCGCTGATGTGTCAAGTGAGCATCTGCGCTGTAAAAAACAGTGCATTTAAGAGGGATTTCTCACATACACTGTTGTATGTGCTGTTTGTGGTCACACTTGAGGAAACACAAAAATGACTTGCGCGTTATTATTTTACAGTTAAATACACAGGTGCTCAGCTCCGAGGATTGGTCCAATGGGTCAGTGAGTAGAGCTCCACTTTGGGGGATTAAAGTTGCTCAAGGACAGTGACCCATACTGTCTTTAGTCTAAATTATTTTCCTTGCACACGTTTTGCCAAGAGGCTTAGCTTCCGAAAGTTTTCAAGCTGAAATCAATCCTTTATAAGTCAAGTGAGTTGGAAACTAAACTAAAGTCTGTCTGGTGAAACTTTCTACTAAAGTCTAATAAAGTTGCATCCAAATCATGTTTTGTTTTTTAAAGGTACACTATATGTGAGTTTGGTGAGGGAGGGGGGCTATAGATTACAGGTAAAATTATATATTCTTACTTGGAGCGGCATTGCCCTTCCACAGATCTGACTTGTATCTTGGCCTGATGGTGTCACCTTCTTGTTTCCATGAAGATAGTGATGTTTAATTTATGAAGTAATAACCTCTCCATGAAAACAAGCAGCAACCCTCCACAAGAAACTTTACACAGTGCACCTTTATACATTATATTTGCCCATATTAAATACAATAACATGTAAGCAAATAATTACAGATATCTGTAGTGTTAGTTAGTGTTAGCTGTCTAAGGCATTTCCCACTTAAAGCTCATAGATTTTGGTTTACGCTTCAGCCACAGGGATACATAAATATTGCACATCCATGTAAGATGTAGCATTGCCTTAACCATCCATTTAAACTCCACTGTCTATAGCAGATTTGTTGGTTTAAAATGTATTGATTAAACAAGCACAACTCCTCCTGGGTGCTTCTCTTGGCTGCAAGAGAGGGAAACGTCTAGTTTAATGAATCCTTCCTTTAACACCATCAAAAGTGTGTGTGCATATGCTCCACCTGACACTATTTCATGCTGATCAATGCTGCTGTCCTTCCGACCCACAGCTCCAGAGCACCAGCCTGTTGCCATGGTTATCTGAATCGGAAACCTCTGGGATTAACCTCCGGGGGACGGTTAAGATAGAGGAAGAGAAACAGTAAGAAAGATAGAGAAGGAAAAGTAAAAGACTGCACAGGAATTTAAGAGGTTTATTAAAATACACCTCATGGACAAACACGATTATCTTTTCCTAAAATGTGTGAGTTTGAACCCTAACCCCACTTGAGGAGTAGCCTTGGTACTACAGAGACTACATTCAAACATGCATGTAGCAGAATTAATTTATGTGCTGGCAAGCGCTAAAAGCAAGGGTGAACTACCAGGTTTGGATCAGAAGGTGGCTTTTTGAAGATACAAACTCTTTGAGACACGATACTCTGAAGTAGTGTTTGTGGTCTGTTTTGCCGAGATTTTTTCCCATCTTTTGATATGAAGAGGAGGGCACAGAGGGGGCAGCTGACAGCTTGGTGGACCAAGGTTATTTACTTTTCGAAGGGGAAACTAGTCTGAGTCAGCAGATAGAAAGGGCAGCTCTACACACATGCACGCCCACACATACACACACATACATATGCATACACGTGCACATGCATGGACAACCAACTGTTTCCTGTGTGTAGCGTGCACACTGTCAAACACCACACGCACACAGAGCCAAGAGGTTAAATAGACTCCCGAATGCCATTGAGAAAACAGCAGCCTAATTAGCATCATATCCTCTCCCAAGGACACCTCCTGACAGCCCACTCATATTCATCTGCTCATTTCACCTGCGCAAACCCGGCCTCCCCTCTTATAAAGCCATTAGGCGCTAATAAGGGCCCTTAAAGCCTCCGAGCCCAAATACGGCCGATTTAGCGTCCTCGTGAGATGGATCCTTGTTTAAACGTTGTCGTATGAACACCCAGTGCTAACTGCCTCCCAGTGGTGCCACAAGCCAAACTACCTTTATGGGATGTAATGCTTAAGAATCCTCCACTAAACAGTCTTTCTATTAACTATGACCTTATTGGGGATCTTTAGCTAAACGGCACACACACAGGAGCACAACGCAGCGGTAACAGCAATTACATATGATTTATTATAATGGCATGCATAAGAGCATATACCAAAGCACCTCTGTACTTAACATGCATAGAAGCAGCCACGAGTTTTTATCCACTTGCTGGACCATGGCAGCTAATGTCCAATTTGTCCTCTCCACTCGGTAATGTTTCTGAGTAAAAGGACAGCCACCGGCACTCAATTGGATTCTCTGAGCGCAAGTTATAATCTATAATTTTCATTTTTGGCTGCAACCCGAAGCTAAACCAGAGAAAATATAGCAAGGCATTATCATGTTTTTCACACTAATGATGACAGTGTCAACATTTTTTAACATCTTTAACTTTTAGGGCTGACTGTTAGAGGTTATTTTCAGTTTTCAACAAGAACTGATTTTACCTGCTGCATGGGCCCAATAGCTTTTTACAACTCTATTATGATCGCTGTAAGGCAAGATGTGTGAAAGTGGAGTACAAGAATGAATAGAAAACACTGTGTTCTGCTCTTTGCAATGTAACAAATGTGACAGTCAAACAGCATTATAACAACAAAACAAAATAAATTATCTCTGTATATCTGTTCTATAGCGTGGGTGAGATATTGTGTATAAGGACAGTATAATTACATAGGCTAATAATAAAATGGTGACATACATTTTGACTTAAATGCAGGTTGAAATGGAAGGAACCATTTGAACAGAGCTGTTTGCATGCGAGCAGTCAACCTTCCTGAAACCTAGGCTCATTTGTTTTTGTGTGATAAAACCGCTGGTGTTATCTTTAGCGTTAACTGCAGAGCCATGCATGCATGTAAATCTTTTGTGCCCGTAAATGGTGGTATAGCTGTAGCCATGCCAGGTGCCTCACTTAAGACATCATAATAAATCTCCTCTGTTTTCCTGCTCAGATGCATAAAGTTAGATACTGTGACCGGCATGCACAATAAGCCACAGAGGGGTGGCATAGGGACAAAGATGTGAGAAAAAAGAAAACGATAGCACGACAAGAGAGGAGTAGATGCACTCTCATTGGTTTGCAGTGGGCATGTGCCGACTCAGACATACTAAAAGGTTACAGCGTTTGATTTGTGATATTCCGCCTTGAAAGCTCGCTTCCCCTCTCTCTCCTTCTCTGGGTGCGGAGAAGCAGTTTGGCTACTGCTGTCCACAAAGTTTGATCGATAGCCGAATTATGCCATTGGATTGTGAATCTCGCCGACTCCGCTGTCTAGCCAATGACAAACAACAAACACGCCTGGCCACCAATAACAATGAGAGATCTGCCGCTTAAAACAACCAATCAGGAAGTAGACTCACATTTAATACTGTCCCCATAAACTAAAGGGATATTTTATGGGCTTCCCCTGCTGCCATTAGTTTATTTACATTGTGTATAAATGGAGGAAGTTTTTAGTGTTAGATGCAAAGTCACATGGGAAAGTTTTGACAAATCAGTGAAAATAATGTTAATACCGAAAAATACATAGTCAAAGTCTAAATTGTACTATTGTAATTGTACTGAGATTTAGATGTATTCTGTTCATATGCTGCACTGTCACTCTTATTGTACATAATAGTTTTTGTTGGTATTTTATATTTTGCTCTTAGAGTCTATTTTTAGTTTACCGGTATTTTTTAAGTCTATTCTAAAAAAAAATTAAGCTATTATCTATTATCTTGTTTTATTGCATGTTACCATTTTCCTGCTGTTTTTGAACTGTGCAGTGCAATACTGGAATTTCCCCACTGCAGGACTTATAAAGGCATATCTTATCTATAAGCGAACAATAAGAAATCAGTGAAAAAACGGCTATAAACAAGGACTAAACTTCAACTGTCCTGAAGGGTGAAAAAGCAATCATGAACCAGATCTAAGACTTTCAAAAAATAACTGACCAACCCTGTTAAAAAGCTAAATTGCCAATAACCTCTTAGTATGACTTAAAGTGCAGAACCCTTAATCTCACATCCCACACCCTAGTTTGAGAAGCTCAGAATAAAGCTAATGCTCTATGTTCTTGTATAGCAGCCTCCTTCTCCTTGATCACTGTGCAGTTCTCGTTTGCACAGTTCAAGCAGCCCACTCCATCCCTCCCTCTCTACAGTTGGGCTTCCCACTGCCTCCCACCATCAATCTCTCTATCCTCTTCCTCTCCCTCCATCCATCCAGATGCAGCCGCAGCAGCCCACTCAAAGGCTAATTCCACTGGGGCCCAGAATGTGAGGAGAGGCGTTTTATAGTGTTTTCCAGTGATCTCCGTCCTTATAGAGCTGTTTCTCTATCAAACCAAGCACCACCCCCACTCTCAATCTGCCTGCTAGTGCCTACTCGTATTCCTCGCATGCCCTTTTTTCCCTCTTTGTTTTACGTAGTCTCTCCCAGGGGTGAGACTACAGGGAGAGAGAAGCTGAGAGCTTTAATGTCTAAATGAGACATCACCGGCTCATAAACAGCTCAAGTGAAAAGATCAAAGATAACAGGTAGTGATCGGATGTTTTGACTTTTTTTTGAGAAAATTCATTTGAACTGAGTGGTGCAGTGGGGAGATTGGCATGCGGAAATGAACTGTCAGTCCCTGGATCTGATTTATTGAAAATCTTTTCAGTCTATATATCTAATAGATTTGATACTGAATATGTACTATTACACTGTATAATGGTTCTTTGTCAGTTGATGGAAATAATCAGTGCTTAGTAGTTTCACTGATATCATTTATCAAATAAAAGGGACAAAAAAGGGACACATAACATTCAGATTTGTTTTTAGTAATGTCTTAGTTAATAGTTTAATAGTTCTTTCTACAGTTTGATGTAACAATGTCAAGAATTAAAATGATTTATACTGTGTGTGTTAGCCAGACTTATAATAGCCTAATATGGTCGATACTGCACAGGGAGAACTCACAATATATAAATCCATTCAATTTAAGGATATATAAGACAACTTTTGGCAGGGTGTTGAATCACACCATTCCCTTTTGGTCTGTTTCATACTATATTTGATCAATTGTTTGAATGGCCAGCAGAGTCCCAGATTACTTAGTGCTGTCCAAAGATATATACCTCATATAGCTTCAATGAATCAGTCATATATATAATGTTGGTGTTGAGAATTATCCTAAGTGCAGGAAAATGTCCAGTCTCTTACCCAATATGGTATGAATCTATATGTGATCCTATTTATGGAGCCAATCATCACAATGTCCTGGACTGGACTTGGATGGCCATAGAACTGGAGCATGAACAAGAGGCAGCAGCGGCAGCAAGGGGGTCACGATGCAAACGTTGGACCGCGTCCCATACAGCACACAAAGATGTTGGCAAATACCAGAAAGCCCAGAAAGCAGAGACTGAATGTCTGCCAAGTGCAGTTCATAATACTCTATGGCCCCACTACGACCTGTCAGCGTGACTGCCCTTAATTGGTCTTACCTTTTTGTTTTTATTTTGGCAAGCTTCATGTAAGAAATAACTTTAAAATGATCCACTTTCTAAGCATTAAAGTAGTTAAAATAGTGTGCCAAATTAGTTGGTTTTGGCTAGGGAGTACGAGGTATGACGCTCCACCAAATTTATATCATATGTAAAAAGATGAAAGGAACCACTGTAACTGTACTACATTGTCCAAAGCTACAGCAATACGGTCGATAAAACTTCATAGCCCAGACATTGGCTAGTTTATCACATGGCTAGCTACTCTGCCAGTGTGCACCCAGTGTTCCATTCAAAAATTTAAAATCAATCAAACACATAGATTAATATGGTAAGCTGTATAAACCATTACTCACTTTCTATTCAAAATGCTATCTTTCTTTCAAAACAGCTACGGCATATACGATGCTAGACTTAATCATATCAGCGAATACAATCTATTTGAAAACAGATTTATCACTATTTCACCACTTATTTACGACTCATTGATGCAAAAGACAGCTTGATGTTACCACTGGCCTTAACTACCATGTGCCACCATATCAGGCTGATTACTGTTATCACCCCAAATCTTTTTATTTCCTTTCACGCTCCCCTCGCACCACATTAATCACACCAAACCTATATTTATCTCCTGTTTCTCTATCCATCCTCTGTCCTCTTACATGCTCTCCCATCCGCCATCTTGTCCATCTCTTCCTCCTCTTTTATCACTTATCCACTTAACTCCTCGCGCGCCACACACACTCACACAGCGCGGACACACGGGCACACTCGGCTGGCTGGTAATGCAGGGTTAATAAGATTGGAGAGCAGCTGATGGTTGTGCACATTCAGGCCAGATTACGTTTAATTCGATTGGGTTTCCACTGCCTCCCACTCTTCTCCTCTGCTCCTTTCTCTCCATTGTCCTCCTCCTCTCTTTGTTGGTCCAGAGGTGGTCCGGCTTCACAGAGACACACAGGTTCACACACAGACAAAAGCAGATACTTGTGAAGCCTTTGTAAACGCCCTTGGCCACGGCACTGTCCTGCGCTCTTTAAGTGAATGTGATTTATGATGTGTGTTCTCAGCCACTGACTCTACCTTGAACCATGAGCGAGGATGGGACAAACAGAAGGAAAAAAGACATAATAATTAATCTATGGGTTCAACACTGACCAAGATTTGAAACATTATGGCAGTGTAATGTAAAGCCAATTTCTCTTTATTTTTTATATGAATTATTATTTTTTTTTTTCTATCAAATGTATGTAAATTTATTGTGTTGTCTTATGTTAGGCCTTTACAAGATACTGGAATGTCTAAGGAATGTCCAAGGAACCACTTACCCATTCACACATTCATATGCCAGTGTACGCACTACTAGGGGTGAGGTGGGTTAAGTGTCTTGCCCAAGGATACAAAAAACTATAGACTGGAAAAACACATATACTGAGTGTTTGTGCTTGAAACCAGAAGAATAATTTTTAGTAGTTGACAGGTTCATGCACAAAGAAAAATGTACAATGCAGGTAAAATAGTCAGATTAAAAAGTAAAAAAAAAAAAGAATGACTGAAAAATATGTATTGAAAATGTATAAATTGTATAAATCCTAGTGTCTCAGACCAGCAAGAATCTTTTGTGTTTAGTGCATTAAAAAAAAAGAACATAAAGACCCAGGAAGCAGAGGCAGCTACCACAGAGCACGAAGCAGATCTCCTGGGTAAGGTTTGGCGAAAGCTACTGTAAAAGTATGTGTTTACAGTAAGTGTCCCAGGTTTTATCTCCTTTCTGTTTGTCCCGACTTCACCCTGGAATAATGACCCGGGAGGATACTGAGCCTGCCCTGCACAAGCACACTCAGGACAGAGGTGCACAGGGGGTCACACTAAGGAATAAAATGGCCCAAAAGAAGACACAGAAGGTCAGAAACGGCAAGGAGTAGCAAGGACAAAGACGAGGAGTGGAGAGAAGGCAGTGGAGAAGAGCGAGGCGTGAAGAGGAGGGAGAGCTGTGTGGATGGTGCATGGAGGCATCTCTCTAATTAGCATAATGACCTTGACTGTGGTAGTACACTGTTGAAGTCAGAGCATGTAGGTTTGTAAATTTATATAGGGCAAGCACCACATGAATATAACCAATCAATACAAAGTTGTTATGCTCTAAATGTCGATAACAACACAGACTTGAGACGCTATTATGACAATATTCAATGAGTAAGGCATGAAAAGTAGGATGGAATATATATATATATATATATATATATATATGGCCACTATAGAGTTTATTTTGTTGATGAGCTGACTTCCTGTTATCTCAGGACTAATGTTTTAAGTTGGGTTGTTAAATGCTAATAGCCTCACCTGACATTATCTTGCATGGAACAAAATGGGGACAGTTTTTAATCCAGCTAGCCAATCAGAGCCACAGCAGAGCTAACACACAAAAAGGCTGTAGAGCACAGTCTAAACTTAACGCTCTGCCGCATAAGATTTTAGGCAAAAATAAACTAAAATGAAAGCATTTACTTATTATGCTTCCTTATAGCTGACTTGCCGCTCCACAAACCTGACCTGTAACCTTGTCTCTTGCTTGTCTCCAGGAAGATGTTATTGCTTTGCCTGTAGTCTTCCACATAATGGCATTAAACTTATCTACCTCTATGCAGAATGTTCTAAAGTTTTGCTTTACATCTACATGATGACATGTGGTGCTGCTTAAACTCGTGTCAAGTGATTAAATAAATTAGAGATGTTATAATTTAACACAAGGACACTTCAATACAGGCAAAAATATCCTGCATACGTGCCTAGGTTTTATATTAATTAAAATGGTCTGTATCATTTACATCTAATAATTCTGTTGGCATTTCTATTTTAGAGTTGAGTACATTTTAATTAAACCAAAGAGCTAATGCACATGTTAGCAGTTTTAATTTGAACCCCTACACTTCGTTTTAGCTATCCAAATAAATGACTTACAGCTAATGAGCTTTCAGCACTTTGCTTTATTTTGTTTCTTGTTAACACCACATGGCTATATCCTTTATAGTCACAGGTTAAGTATCATAACCGCTAATAGATATACAAATTATTATCTACAAAATAAAGATTACACCATTATTTTAAGTGCAGTTCTTATAGATGCACAATGTAGGTTTTTCTAGTTGAAGGGACTGTCAACTGCTTGTTTCATTGGGTGTGCATTGCTTTCACACAAGGAGAAACATATTTATCCCTATGGAGACAAGCAGGTGATGCCTTTTGGTCAAGGTACAGGTCAAATCTGTGAAGAGGTAAGCCCGCTCACAGTAAGAATACATGTTTTTCCAAGTTTTTTTTAGCAATCAAAACACATCTAATTGAATAACACATGCAATTAAATAAATGCAAAAATAAATATAGACACTTTATCCATTTAGACAAGCAGATGGCAGACCACCCATCAGAAAAATTGCATAATGCACCTTAAAAAACTGCACTTAAATTAATGATGTAATCTTTGTAATTTATTGTGACATTGTATGGCACTCAAATATAACCTTGGTGTTAACGAACTCTTATGGAAATTTTGAATTTATGGGCAGAAACTACTATATTTACTTATTACTTCTATATACCAGATAAACACAATACCCTGAGCATTGACTGTGCTGGCCTTATGTAACGCTTTAATTTGCTGGTGACAGACAAACGCACGTCTCCATAGAGAAGTGAGGGGAGTCAGACAGAAAGCCTGTCTGAGAGAGCGGAGGTGAGGCAGCGGAGGAGTGCGGCTGTAGCAATAATCATCTCTCAGGTCAACAGTAATTACAAAGACCAGAGCACAAACACCAACACACTGTTCCACTTTCACCTCTGTTTTCATCTGCTCCCATTTACTCTGCCACAGCAACTCATCTGGAGAACAAGGAAGAAAAGGACCACTACTACCACAATACAATATCTAGTATTGGTGAAAAAAAACAATTTTTGTATGCTTATGTGATGCTTTAACTTCAGTACAAATACATTTTATGGATTTATTGTAGTGGCAATAAAATGAGTAAAAGAGCAAGTAAAAGCAGTATTGTAAAGGCGCTCTACAACTTTTATGGTGGAGAGTTCACAACCTGCTTGTCCTCATGGGGATGTTTTCGCCTGGTATGTTTCACAGTGTGCATTAAACTTATCTTCACGGAGAAAATAGCATCACCAAGTCAGTGCATGATTTTGAAGGTATTTTGGAGCAACAAACCCACCTATGATTGAAAAAATGTGTTGGCTCCTGAGAAGTTAGATAGTACACTTTTAATGTACTATACCTGATCATATCATAGTACAATACATAGTAGTTGTACAAGGTCACACACAGAAGTTATACTCACCGGTAAGAGTAGTAATAGGAGAGATGGTAGTATGAAACAACAGTTGATGTAGCAGTATTTGTAGTGCTTCTTTTAATGTAATAGTGCAACAGTGTAATAGTAACAGTACATTATTGGACTAACAGCACATTTACCAGACTTTCCAGATATGAAAGTGTACTTTATATACACATATTTATTCCACTTATGCCGAGCCCATCATGCTCCACTGTTACATCTAATCCTAATTAAGTCTGGTATAATGTCAGGAAGGTGTTGTAACACACTTAACGTTGACATTTCAGACACGGTGCCGGTAGGTGCTTCTGCAGTGGGTATTTGCTGCTATTTCAGACTCTTTGCCCTGAGTTTAGCCTCCCAGGCAGACTCCACCCCCCGCGTATCTCACACATTGAGGATCGCAGCAGGCTGTTTCTTGTGTTAGGTTGGGCTGCTGTAAACACATTTTGTTCCTTAAACATTCATGCTGTTGCAGAATTGGCTCATCCTCAAATGTCGTCGCTATCAGAATGAAATGGTAACGCCTCAAAACGGTAATAACCATAATCATCTCTGCACAGGGAAGGTGTGTTCAGACTGGCTTGTTAGCATCATTTCAGGATGTAGGGTCAAGTAGAAGGCAGCCCGCCAGAGAAAACAAACCTGCTTGAGTATACAGTTTTACAAACTTCCTTTCAGATCAAGCAAAAGAAAGGGACAAGATTTTTACAAGACAAGGAAACTCTGAGCCATCCATTCATTACAACTTTATAACTTTTTTATGGAGGGGAAATGAAGCTATTTCTGTTACTTTGGAATTTGTAAGCAGCACTATAAATTTAAGAAGATGGGTTACCGCGTCTGCAATGATCATTTAGCTCAAATTAAGGAGCACTGAGGAAGAAGTTAGTTAGCAGGAGGTCACATATTTTTCTTCTGCAATAAAAACACCACAAGAATTTAAATTTAATGCCACAGTGTTGAACATTCCAGGCAAGGCAGTAACATCTCCATGGAGACAAGCAGGTAGCAGGTACATGATGCTTAAATCTTTTGCGTGTTGACATGGAATAGTTCACATTCATAGCGTAGTCTTATTTACTACCCTGCATGAGATAACATCTACTTGTTTCAGCAACACATTAAACAATTACTTAAATATACTCTTGGTATATTCTTGATTTAGAAAAAATATTTAAAAAAAGAAATACTAAACGTTATAAAATTACACTAAACAGAAAAATATGATATACATAAATGTACTGTCTGTAATAACAAGATATTCTGGAACTAATGCTCAGTTTTCATGCGTCATTAACTGATAAAAATAAATACATTGCATTTCCAAAAGCAGGTTAAATACTAGCTAATACAACAAAATCTGTCTATGTATAAATGTACTCACTATCTGTCTCCTTGGAAATAAAGTAAATCATTTGTCCAACAATGGTGATGAATAGTGATGCTATTAATCAAGAATATAACAATTCCAAACCACCAAACTGGTGCAAGTAAAAAGTTAGCCAGGACACCAACTCTGTGCATAATTAGTCTGTGAACCAGTAAGAAGTGTGCGTAATTTCATTTAGAATTGACTTCTTGCCCTCCATTACATCCCTGCGGAAATCTCTATCTCTGCAGAGTGGAGGGCTCCTCTCGCTTTAATAACAGCTAAACACATCAACACTAGCTTTTCTCCCAATGCCCTCCAAGCCGTTAGGAACAGAATACGAGATGGAAGTTTAATGAAAAGAGCTTTAATAGAAGAGCAAGGCAAAGGTGGCTCAGAGGCCTGCTGCTGTTTAATTCAATGGGATGCTCCCGGTGCCTGAAGACTGGCCCATTTTAATTGCACGGCTCTCTCATTTATAAAAGGGGAAGTATGCGGCGATACAGCTTTAATGAATCTAAAAGCAAAGGCAGGCTATTCAGTATCTTTCTCTCACAAGCGGAGCAGGCTAATGTGATTGTGCTGCTTAGGCCCACATGTTTTGGCAGCGTGTTTTCCAAGTGACATGCAGACACAAGCCTAAATGTGCTTTTGGAGACAAGAAAAGGGGCACACTGCCTCTGTGTCAATGTGCATTTCACACAGAGAATAATGTGAGCTCTTTGTATACCTGGGCATGTATACATGAGAGATACAGCCATAGCAAGTCAGAGTGACAATATAGTTGGCACAGTATCTCGCTTTAAATATTCCCAAGGATAAGCATAAATCATATGGGTAATTTTTTGACAGAACAGCTAAGCTGTATCAAGTGCCGTTCCTGTGTAAGTTTATTCATCCATTCATCTTTCTATTCTCAGTTAGACTGAGCCCACTATGAGCCTTAAGTGGAAAAATGGACATGTGGAAAGTATGACAAAGAAATATGTAAACCAAATGTTGATGGGAAATTGAATATTCCCAACATATGTATTGGAAAGCATATCAAATTCTTGCAAGCCACACAGCCAATTCCTAATTTTATAATACACCAGAAAAAAATAAGAAAAAAATGATATACATTCAGTTTAAGAGACTAGATTGGCTTTTAAATGAATTTGATTGTTCTAAAATACTTATGTGAAATGTCTATAAAAGTCTTTATGAAAGGAAGTAAGGTGATGTGGGAGGAAAACCTCTTTGGTGCATTTTTACCCGTCTTTCCAGATGTGATCAATAATCTCATCATGACCATAGTTGTTAATCAATAACTCCATCATAGCCTCGCTCAATATCGTTTGATATAATCAAAGCTGCAGCTATCAATCTCACAGGCGCTCATGTTAACAGTGAGAGACATTTGGTAAAAGCAGCAATACCCTTGAACCAGACTTTGACAAATGCACTGACTATCACTATGTCTGATCAGAGAGTTAGTTTACCTTGGCCATCTGTGCTTGGACTCCACTGGCTTTGAGTGAGGCCACTGCCTTCTGCGCCGCCGCGGGGCTGTCGAAGTCCACAAAGCCATAACCTGCACACAAGAGGTGGAGAGAGGTCAGTCGAGCGTGGCAAATAAACACATAAGACAAATGACATAGGAACTGCACACATGTTACAGGGCCAAACCACATATAGTTCATGTCGAAAAGCAACATCTAATAAATCAAAGAAGGTGTCATAATGAAGTCAAGTCATCATTAATTTAATGATAGATCTCACAGATGGGTGTCAAATGAAACCTGGAGGATGTGACAGCTTTCACATGAAGTATTAAGTTTTGACTGAGTACTGGCACTAAAAAGTGTAAATTAGCGAAAATGGATTCTGTCAAAGTTTGAGACAGACTCAAATGAATATGACTCTTAATACTTTGCATGATGTGATTATATATGGCATAAATGTTCCATTATGCTGTATTGTCTTGGTAGGGGGGAATATGAATATTACTCTATTGTGCTTTAAATATTCTATCCAGATGAATATTCAGTTTACACAGACCTTCAGCCATGTTATCACTTCAAAACGTATCTCTTTTCATTGTTTATTATGACTTTACAAACATATAAAATTAAAGTTAATGTAATGTTTTTGCTATCCTAGTGCTGGTGCAGTTCATCGGTCAGAACTATTGCAAGTACAAGGGTTCTCCACACAGTTATCAGACAAATTCATATTTTACAATGCAGCAGGTTTTCTTAACTAGTTACGGATAAAAAACAAACCAACCAACAAAGCATAATCTCAACTAACCTCAGGGTCAATGCCCCCAGGGTCAGTGGTTGTCATTGTATGATGCTACTCTGGATTGTGAATTGCAAACAATAAACAATAAGGCAAGGCAAGTTTTATTTGTATAGCACAGTTTGTACACAAAGTAATTCGAAGTGCTTTACAGAACAAGAAAGACATTAAATCACAATAGAATAATCATTGTACAATTAATATTAAAAGAGAAGAGTGCAGAATAAAAAAACCCAAAACATTCAGTCATATGCACAACTAAGCAAAACCGTTACAACCCGTTTAAACACTGTCAAAGTAGAGGCCTGTCTCACATCTTCACGAAGACCCAGTTTTTAGCTGCATGAAACTGAAATGCTATTTCCTTACTCTGGGCACCAGCAGCAGGCAGGTCCCTGAAGTCCTCAGAGTGCAAGATGGTTCATATGGCACTAACATGTAGGATGTACTTTGGTGTTAGGCCATGGAGAGACTTGTACACAGGCAGAGCTGCTTTAAAATCTATTCTCTGAGCCACAGGATGCCAGTAAACAATAAATAAACGGTATCTAAGCTCTGAATCTAAATCTAAATGTACTACTGCAAACAGCCCAGTAGTGGTCAATGCCTGATCTCGTCTGATCTCAGAAACTAAGCAGAGTCTGGCCTGGTTAGTTCTTGGATGGGACAGTGCTGGGAATACCATGACCTACAGTGGAGCAGCAATGGCTCTAGTGGAAACTGTTGTTGTCCCCTTAGGCAAGACACATCACCCACATTGTCTAATATGAATGTGGTGTGTTTGTTGGCTGGAACCCAGAAAACATACTTTGCTTTATGAAGTTGAGTCTGGTCATTGGTGAATCTTCCTGCTGTGCGTAACTGACAGGTGGATTAGCCATTTGGTGACAGGCATGGTCGGCCCATATCAGAAAAAATAAAGAAAAAAATATATCACAGATTCAAATCTGATTGCACAGACATGTTTGACCGGGCTTGAGATGCACTGAAGGGCGTGGGGACCAGACTGATATCAATCTGTATAAATATACAAAGAGATATCATTTTGGATTTGCCAGGCAAGTGTGTTTGAGGATAGAGGGGGCATTGACGCAGATTAGTGGCCTTGTTTCTGTTAGTTTACCCCAGGGCTACATTACTATATTGCCACCACAGAGTATGGAATGAATGAGTAATGCACAAAATTGTAAAGCAACTGAGTGTTTGGGGAAAGTGCTGTATGAGACTAATGCATTTATAATCAACCAGGTCATATCCAGCTGTAACCCACAGTGAGATCAATCACTTCTTTTGGTGCAGGTTGTTTTCTTTAATACAATTACCTCCATGTTTTCTTAATGAAATCTGCATGTTTACGCACAATATGGCAATGTGGCACAGTTTCAAAGCCCCCCCTCAGCACATTGCCTCTCTGTACTCCTGCCCTACATTACACATACTATACATTGCTGTGCGTGATCTAATAGTGAAAGAATGCCCCTGTTTAAAAGTATATTGTGGCTTCCTATTCTCTGACACTATATTCCATTGGCACTAGTGAGGTCATTTTATTCCCATACCACTCTAAATCTGTCAGCATATAATGGTGCTCCTATAGCCACGGTCAATACTATATGCCTCTCCAGCAAGAGACAACAAGAAAAATCCTCCCACTAATGCCACGATTAAAATGATTCAGCGTCTTGTTCAAAGAAATAAAGCGGAGAGGGGAATGGGCCTTCGTCAGTCTCTGTTCTTTATAGGAGCCATGGCGTGAGAGTATGGGCAGTATTTGTCAAATTGTTGATGAAATGGGGATGTGCTCTACGCCCAACAGGAAGCGCAGAAGGACAAAAAGTCAGAACACACTAAAATCAATCTTCACTTGCAGTAACTCTCTCAAATTTGGCCTGGCAGCAAGACACTAAAGTTGTATTTTGGGTGTAAGTTTTAAATGACTTTAGTGCATGCAATGAAACAGCATCTGTTATGAGTGAGGTAGATGCTAACACAGTCAAATAATCCATATTTGGTACTAACAGCCCTATAAGTAACAGTGAAACTACACAGACTTGATTCAGGACATCTGTTCTTGTCAACTTCTCCCGAGATGGAAGCCATGTTTTTTCTGATAAGCACATGAGTTTTTTATTGTTCAAAGGGAACAAGCTGTGTTCAAAGTCAGATCTGCTCCACACACGCAAATATTTATACTTCTGCTAATGACAGACTCATTTAGCCCAACACTTTTTAGATTAGAACATACAACATACACATATTTGTACAAGAAACACTCATGAATATAGTCAGCCAAGAATAAACATTTACTATATGGCACTGAAATTGTATTCAGTGTTGATGCTAATTAGAAGTATGAAAAGTACTCACATGGCAGAGCTTTTGCTTGTTTATGAGAACCCCAAAATTGGCTATTGTTTTTACTGCATGGCTCAAATATAGAAAATAATTCAACACAATTTGTGCACTTTCCTTCCACTCAACACAAGTGCAAGAAGTATTCAAAACACATTGAATGTTGTGTAACACTTTATGATAACTACATCTAGTTAGCCCTAATAAGGCATGAAGAAAGATGTAATTCATAATGAACAAATACTTTAATTAACGGTCCTATAATAAGCAAAATGGATTCTTATGAGCTTTAATAATGTTATTACATCATGTGTTTTATTTCATTTACACAAGTTTGAGTAATCTTTTATTATTAGCCTGTTTACATCTACAAAGCTCAAAATGCTCTGTTCCACCTTGTGATGTCATGAATCAGTAGTTTTCAAGTTGAAATGATCTGAATGATTTTAATGAGGGTGTGTGGAGTTTAAAAACACAGTGGAGCACTTCCTGTATTACAAGGTGGAGTGTTTTCAGTGAAAGAAGAACTCAGCCTAAATATGCAGGATTTGTGTGTTAAACATGTGTGAATGAAACAAAACAAAACTCCAGGGATATTTTTGTAGAGGAAACATAGATCAGAAAATAGCATAATACGGGCCCTTTAAGCAGTTATTAAGCCTGAATCATTCTTGACTATTTGTTCATTAAGGTGTAGTTATTATAAAGTATATAAATATATTGTACATTGTCCAAATAATGTTTAATGCTTGCAGATGTCTTCAATTTAAAACATAAGACAAAGCACTCTGTCTCTATTAACTAAAATTAAAACATAACCATAAAGTGTACATACTGATTGGTCATATATTACACAAAATTGACTCTTGTGAGCTCTAAGTCATGTTAGAATGCTGTAGTTGTTTTTTTTTGTTGTTTTTTTGTTGTTGTTTTTTTCCCCATTCACTTATTTGAGTAACTCTTTATTATTAGAAAACATCTCCAAATCTCAAAATGCTCTGTTCCCTTGTGATGTCATGAAGCGGTAGTTTTCACCTTTTATCTTTAGATACTGACAATTCCAGGGCTGAAATTATCAAAATAATTATAGTGAAGGTGTATGGAGTTTAAAAACACAGTGGAGCACTTTCTATATTATTACATGACATCACAGGGTAGAACAGGGTAGAGTGTTTTCAGTTTTAGAGAAGAACAAAAGGTTTTTGTGTTGAATGAAACAAAACAAAAGTCCAGATATGTTTTTGATGAGGAAACAACATTATAACATAGATCAGAAAATGCTGGCAATACAAAGACATACTGTATTGACTAGAACTGCTGAGTCATCAGAAAGATAAATTTGAAAAAAAGCCTGTTATTCCTCGGAGAAGCCATAGGTCAAGTATGAGTGAAAATCCGCTCCTCTCCGGCTGCAGTGGTTTGAAGGACACTTGCGCTGATGGACAGTTTCCTCCATCACTCCTCCCACACTGACCAACCTATTATTTACACATTTACATTTAGAGCTGCCCTCTTGAGTCGGATGCAAATGATGCTGGTCTGAATAATAAGGATATTTTCAGGAAACGGCAAGCTGAGATTAGACTCATCTGTGGCCTTTCCTTCCCATCTGCGCCTCATCCACATGCTCACATCAAATCCATCTTGCTCAGTCAGCCCTGTCAGACGCATCAGTTATGAATATCAAATGATAACAAAGCACACACAGATCTTCATACGCCAAAATGTGTGCGTACCAAGCAGATTTACACACTCAGATAAACACGCACACTTCTGTAGCACCATCTAATCTACAGGGCTGCAGAGTCCTGGCCACGAGCTTGAGACCAGGCTCCTAGTGCAGAGTCTGGAGAGAGGAGGAAGAGGAGGGGAGGGGGAAAAACAGGAGACATGCAGACTGCGTAGAGGGAGGGAGCTTGTCTTTGGGAAATGGAAATCCTTTACAATCTAAAGTGGTTTCCTCTCCCTTCCTCCCTCCTCTGTGTCCTCTGTGGCCTCTGCCTCCCCCTGTGCTCCCACGCCGCTAACTAGAGAGCTGTCAGGGTATTTAGCATTGAGCTTGCTACAAAGCTCGGGACTTACAAAGAAATACAGAACAGTGTGACTGCTTCCACTAATAAAGGCACCAATGAGAAACAGGGACAGCAAAATATGACATAATATTGATGCAATTGCTGAAATAATACATAATCAATACATTTGTGGTATTTTTGAAAGCCTACACTTTTTAATGAATCTGAAAGCCAAAGTCTATTTTTTATCCGTTTATTATATTTAACTTTTATTATTCTGTGTTTTATGTGTCACAATATTGCCAAAGCACATTTCTAGCTGTTCACTGCCAATGGTAATAAAACTTTATCTGATTTCCGATTTCTCAAGTGTCAAACACATAACTAAATTTTGCGGTTAGACAATTAGACATTCAAAAGTGTAAAAGTACTTTGGCATCTCTGTTATATAATGGAAAGGGGCTTAATAATAGTACGCTTATTATCATTTGACACCATTAAAACAGTCTGAAGTGTATCCAGCAGACTGTGAAGACTTATTTTAGTATCGCTGTCTTTGTTTGTGAACTTTTCCTGAACAGAGGTGGCTGTCTGCTGCTAAATCATCAATTTCAAAGACTCTGCTTCCTCTTCTGTCAACTCCAGATTATTTTTACTATGGCCCCACCTCTCGGAGCCTCCTCACATCCATCCCTTCCTCTCCAACAGAACTATGTGCCAATTTGTACTCTCTTAGTCACGCTAGGCACTTATCTTGTCCCTACTGAATGCCTCCGCAATCAAACCAACACTTATCCAGTTGTAAGGCATCCTAATGGCCGGCCGATAATGAAACTGCTCATTGTGAGTTAACAACTAGCTGATGTAGAGATGTATGCAAGTGACATCACAACAGAAATATAATGCTGATGAAGGCCACATGCTGCAGAAACTCCGGTGCAGCGGCAGCGTTTCTCCAGATTAAATAATGAGTCTACTTTTGTTGTGGATGTATGGCTTTTGCATTCAAGAACAGCCAGTGTGATGTTTAGTATTCATAAAAGCTCGGAAGTCTGGCACACAGCCCTGGTATCAGATCTATAGCGCTGGCACCAATCGTACAATACACCTACCAGCTACTTTAACAAACATGAATACCCTTGTCGTCAGCCTGGACTCTGAATACAGATGGGAACAAAAATGCTGCATTTATTTTACATTTAAAAGTGGGTACAATGGAGTAGTTGGCTGCGACAGAGAGGTTGTCCTATAAATTAATTGTTTGCTACACAAAAACACAAATGAGATTTCTATTCTGTAGTGATAATTATAAAATGTTTTGTTTTGGGGTTTTTTGCATCCCTCACAGAGCTGTCAGGGAAAGCATAAAACTAAAGTTAGTCACTTGAGTCCAACTAAAACAACTGAACACAGCACTTTCCCAAAACCATGGGGCAAAATTTGTAAAACCAAATGAGATCTTTTCAATTTAACTGTAAAAGGTTAACTTTAAGTCTAAAAGTTGCAAATGGAGCTGAGAATTGGGCAGCCCATTCATAACAACACAGAAAGAAATAAAGCACATGTTTGAAGCATTGGTTAACAAATGAGTGTGGGTGGAGTTTAACATCCCTCTTGACAAATACACCAATTGCACATATCACTTAAGCTCTTGTTTTCAGTAAGTGCTAACATCCTTTATCAGGCGCTTCAAAGAAATATTTGATGGAAGGACATTACATTTTATTATGCTAAACTGCAGCTCACTCAAGTCTGACTCAGTGTCTCAGTTTTGCATAACATTTGTTATACTGCTTGCCACTTTGATTACATGATGTTTGGAGCATTTCAAGTTTAGAGTTTTATTTCAACACAAATAATGGTGGGAAATATTTAAGTAATAATTGTGTATTGCTACTACACATACCAAGTCTCTCTCTCTCTCTTTCTCTCTCTCTCTCTCTCTCTCTCTATATATATATATATATATATATATACATATGCACACACACACATATATATATATATATACACACACACACACATATATATACACACACACACACATATATATACACACAAACACACACACACACACATTTTATATATATATATATATATATATATATATATATATATATATATATATATATATATATATATATATATATATATATATATATATATATATATATATATACTTACACACACATATCTCAGGTATGAAAAACGGGACTGTGCTAGCCCTGTCATGATCCAAACCTACTGGTTAAAGAAACTCACTGCGCTTCGAAGGGCATACGATCCTCATCCGGAAGGATCCCTCAAAGGGTACAGTCCTATCCAGTAACCTGTCTCTCCACAACATGGAAGCTCATGTCAGGTACTGAGGCTAAGATAAGTGGGCACATGGATCAATACAAGAGTACAACACAGAAGGGCATCAGCAAAGATACCAGAGGAGCAAAACCCCAGCTCTTGGTCACCCCAAACTGTAGCACCTGTAAGACCAACTTGTGCACTGCCTGGATTGAAGGCCTATGACCCAATGCCACACAGATGGATTACTGAATGCCTGGACCTGTACAACATCAACAGGACTCTAAGAGCCTTCATTGCAAACTTGATGAGGTTGGGGAAAACCACTTGCACAAGTGACCATCAAATGTGGCATATACCAGGGAGGCGCACTGTCCCCACTGCTGTTCTGCATAGGCCGAAAATCCCTCGGCGAAGTCATCAACAGCACTGGCTATGGATACTGACTGAGGAATGGGGCGTCTCTCTCTCCTCTACATGGATGACATCAAGCTGTACGCTAAGAATGGGCAAGACATCGACTCACTGATCCACACCGCCAGGATCTACAGTACAGACACTGGATAGTCCACACAGAAGGGGTCTCACTCCCAGAAGGAACAATAGCAGACATTGATGTCAGTTACAAGTACCTTGGTATCCCACAAGCAAATGGCAACCTTGAAGAGGAAACAAGGAAAGCAGCCACTTACAAATACCTCCAATGAGTACGGTAAGTCCTAAGGAGTCAGCTCAATGGCAAGAACCCTGCCAGTAATCAGATACCCAGCAGGAATCATAAGCTGGCCAAAAGAGGAGATGCAGACCACAGATATTAAGACCCAAAACCTCCTGACCATGCATGGCGAGTTCCATCCCAAATCCAGCACTCAGAAACTATACATGAGCCATAAGGGACGAGGCCAAGGACTAATGAGTGTGTGAGCCACTGTCCAGGATGAAGCATCCAAGATCCATAAGTACATCAAGGACAAGGCCCCAACAGATGACATGCTCAGCGAATGTGTCAGACAGTGGAGTGCAGAGGAAGAGGTGCTGGAGGTACCATCATGGGAGGACAAGCATAGAATGTACCACAGGAACATAACTGAAGTGGCTGATATCAAGAAATCCTACCAATGGCTTGAGAGAGCTGGACTGAAGGACAGGACAGAGGCTGCACAGGAGCAGGCTTTGATCACTAGAGCAATTAGAGGCCCAGATCCACCACACCAGACAAGACAAGACCCAAAGTGTAGGCTGTGCAAAGAGGCCCCTGACACAATCCAGCACATAACAGCAGGGTGCAGCATATATGGAGCAGCACACCCATATATATATATATATATATATATATATATATATATATATATATATATATATATATAAAAAAAATAGAGAGAGAGCGAGGATAGAATAAATAGCTATATTTATTGAAATAAAGCACCAGTGTTATTACTTCAGTCTTTTACGCTTGAGGGGACATATTCATTGTTAAACATTCTAAAGTACCCTTTTTATGCCTTTGTTTTCTCAAGTTCTAAACTGTATGATCTGCTTAAGCCCATCTCATATCCTGATTACACACCATGGCCTGCCTCCAAACAGCGCTGTACACCTTTGAGCTGAGCTTTGGCAGAGGAGCAGTAATCACGCAGCACACCAGCTCTCTGTGCCTCTCCAAAAGCAGACGACTACAATCACATTGATTAGTGCTTTGTTCGGACCACTCCAACAATCAAACCGACCTCATCACCGCACACTTGAGTGGGCCCAGAGTCTATTCCAAACACATTGTTAGTGCTGTATGGTGTTCTCCATTTTGATTTGGTCAGTGACAACAATGCCGGCGTCTTGATTTGAAAAGCTGTTTTACTCTGAGTGTCATTAGGCAGTGATGCTGATATCATTGTTGAAAATGGCTGGAACTAAATTAAGGGACTTGAGTGAATGACTTGAGAGGTTTTGAAATCTCTCGTTTCACATAACTGCACATACTCAATAGTAAACACATGGTAAAGGCGCACTGGACAATCAAATCTAACTCATTTGTTTTCATTTCATGTCAGTCGAAAAGAGCTCTATGCCATTGTGAACCACATTGTGGATAAATTACTGCAATTAGGCAATGCCAAAAAGAGGAAGTGATTCATAACAAGAAAACCACTCCCCATATCGAACTAATTGGGCATCCATTAGGCTGCCATGTTCAATCCACTCCACAATGATATCTTACAAACTCAAACTTTCTGGGTCCCAAATCAAATCAAGAGTTTGTGAAGTGAGAAACTTGAACTGCTCTGAAAGTTTGTAGAAGTTCACTCACCTTTGCACTGATTTGTGTTCTTGTCAAGGATGGCCTTAGTTGATACAATCTTCCCATATCTGCAAAAATAAAAAAGCACATTTACAACATTTTAATTAAGTATATACATTTGAATTAATCTAGATATGTAAAAAACAACACATTTACTTCAAATACATCTTAACGAATTTCAACAATGCCAAGTAAGAAGCCCCAGTTTTTAAATCAAAACCTGGCAGGAGTAGACAGTGATTTTCAGATCCTGATTTGACCTAGTATACCAAATGAACTGCTCCTGTGGGTGATTCACACACAAACCCCAATAAGCCTAGTAATAAGCCTGCATAAGAGGATTTGTAGGATGTTTAATGGTAATGTTATGATAATTATATGTTAATAATATGTTTAACTCACAAGCACATCTGAAATGTATTTGTGTAATGTCAAGCAAATCAAATCTGGGAAAAAAACAAAAAAAACAAAAAAAACAAAAACAAAACAGACTCAATTCAACCCCAGGGATTCATGGGTGTATTTTTGTTTCCACACCTGTACACAGAGTAAATTGCACCTGAGAATATGGTAAAAAATAACTACACCAATCATTGCACGTTAGTAGGCAAGATAAAAATAAGAACTATGGTGATGAAATGGTTCATTCTACCTTCAGTTTTAAACTTAAAATGAGTGGTTCTTTTTGTCAGCCAGGTGCTTTACATATTTTGGCTACTTCCTGTAGCCTTCCTCAGGAGCGTCATGTGATGGTGTAGTGACATGTCTCATAGGCTGCTTTACTTCATTTTGCCAGACAGGGGAAACTTACGCCACCTACTGTCTGACGCCTCTGCTGACTGCAACTCGTATGTGACAAGGTGTATGCTCCCTTGCCTTGATTTATAAATCCATGAAACCAAAGGACAGAATACAACCAAAACACAAATGTGACGTAATATATATGAGATACCATGTCTATCATGCAACAAAACATATGTAGAGGAAATGGGAAGACTACTTGGAAAGCAGAAAAAAGAAAATCAAACAGAGGGTTAAAAGGAAAACAGTCAACAGACAAATAAGAGCAATAAAGCAGAAAATCTGAAATCAGACATATCTGACAATTGCAAAAGACAAAACCACATCATGGACTGAAATAATGTCAGGGTCATACGTGCTGAAGGCAACAAATACCACTGCTGGATCAGAGAGGCCATTGAGATCCGCAAACAAGCATAAATCGTGACCAAGGAGAGTACACCTGATCACACACATGGGATGCAGTCCTGGAGAAGGTGTCACACAGTAGGAGGCACAAGCTTCTCCTCCTGTCTTGCAAAACCAAGTAAAGCAGCCTACATAACACACCACTACACCATCATGTGACGCTTCTGAGGAAGGCTAAAGAAAGTAGCTGAAACATGTAAAGCAGATAAGCAAACGCTCCTGTCTGACACAAAGAATCGCTAATTCTAAGAACTATGGCGAGTTTAAACCAGCAGACTTCCCCTCTAACACTAAAAGAGTTTCTTACAGTTTCCTATCAGCACCTCTATCCATCGTGTCCTTATCTGTCCCACATCAGATCCCACCCTCAGGCTTATGCCCACAGACACTGCTGTATCTCATAACCTGCAATTTAACCAATCATCTGTGAGCCAGCCGATCCACAGAGTCAGACAGCCCCCATATATCTCTCCATCTGCCTGCCATTCATTCCTCCCATAGCTCAGCGCGTTTCTTCTTAGTGACATCTCAGCTTCGGTCTTTGTCTTCCTTTATTCCGCTCCCAATCCCACTTCTATTCTGCCGCTGCGCTCTGTTCTCTCAAAGAAGAAGTTAATAATGTTTCTTATCAGCGTTGTCTTTGAGTCCACCCAGATAGAGGGGTTCTGAGGGGACTGGGTGAGACAAGGTAGAGGAGAGAAGAGAAGGGGATAGAAAGGAAGGAGAGAAAGTGACTAGATCATCACCTGGCGCTACAGATGAGACTTTTTAATTAATGTTTTAGCAGCGGCACACAATGGCGGGGTTTAGAGCTGTGACGATCAGGCTGAGTGACAGACTGACAGGCTGACTGACTTGCCATCGACCCCAGGTGCACAGTGGAAGTGGCTGGGTGAAAAACAGGAGACAGGAGTGATTGAGAAATCAGGCAAGGATACAGTCAGCGACGTTTGTATAGAAGGGGGGGACAAAAGGTTGCATGAACTGGGCTGAACTGTTATTCACATTTGCCCACTATAAATCATAATGTTATCGGGGTGTTTAAAGGTGCACTATGTAACTTTTCTGGTGGAAGGTTCGCTGCATGACAGCCTCCAAAGAAATGTTATTTCTGTGCCTTGATTTTTTCACAATATAGCATTAAAGGTATCAATATCCATGGAGACAAGCGAGTGACACCAACAACCCAAGTTACATCAAAGCCCTGAATGAATTTTATTTTTGTAATCAGCGTGCCTCGAACAGTTTATTCAAGCCCTATACGATGTAGGATATTGTATTACAACAGGAAGAGGCTTATCTCAGTATTTAAATAAATTAAATTGTTATTCCCATTTCTAAATCATAATGCTGTAAGTTTAAAAAGGTTATCATAAAAAATAATGAAAAGGTTCATCAGTTTAACAAAATAACAGAAGTAAACTTGGAGCACTGAAAGAGAAGAGACATTTGTCAAAGTTCTGATTCTATCTCACAATGTAAAAGATATATCCTCAGACTTGGAACCTACCTTGTAGTTTAGGGATATTATGCTCTTTTTATTTTACCACAAAACCCTAGACAAATACAGACATACATAATCAAATTAACAAATAATTCAGATGGCAACTGAGCACTTAACAAAGTTCAATTGAGCTCAACAGCCCACTTCATATTTTGCACATACTAATATTTTTATTTGAACATAATTCAAACCAAAGCTAACCAGCTATCTGATAAATAACTTTCATAAAATCGTTGTTTTAGTCCAAACACATTTAAAACAAAAATTGGCCAGATTTTAAATAATTTAACAGTTTGTAAAGTTTCATACACATTTTATATAAAATTATAGGTGATGGTGGGCCCATTTAGCTCTATATTAAAAAGTGCATAGAAAATGTATCCATCCCTTTAGTTACATGTGGGAGAGGGCAGTTCTGATGCATGAGGAATAGAGCAGAAGAGGAAGAGCAGTAAGTCAGGAGATAAAAAGTGGTGGAGGGGGAGGCAGCGCTGTGGAGTGAAGGGATGGAGAGATAGTAAAGAGGTGTTTAATAAAGAACAGATCATTTAGTTGTCACCATCAGACAGTGTGTGTGTCAGAGCAGCCATGATGACAGACACACATCAGGATCCACAGGGACACCAGGCTTCAGGAGTACAGAACAATCATCCTTAAAAGGCTCCTATCTCGCACTAGACGACAGACGAGCGGCTTATGATCGGCAAATCATGGTGTTAGAAAACCAACAATCAAACAACTGTTCATTTTTAAGGTTTTGTTGATATTTTTAGCACGCAGGAAAAATTACACATTGTGACAAGGTGTAATAAGAGCTGGTGTTTTTAGCTGCTGGCAGGATTATAATCATAAAATACTTAATGTGCTCAATTTACAACTGTACTAAAAATCTGCCCACTAAATTTGAGGTAAAGTGACACTTTAAGGTTGTAAATCATAAACATGTAAACAAATCACTCAAATGCACAAAGGATACACTACAACAAGGGGTAGGAAATAGTGACAAAATTATTAGCTTAATATTTTTCTTTTCATATTGCGTACAATAATGTGCGAAAATATGACATTAAATGTCTTGGTTGAGGTTCAAATACTGTTCAAAGTAATAATTTCAAAATTGTTTTGTAGACAATTAAGTAACACATGCATTTCAATCTTAACAGAACCAAAACACATTTTGTTCCAAATCCAACCATTTTACATAAATGCACATTGTGAGCCTCACTGGTGGGCTCCTTAATGATTGGGTGCTGTGGGAAACCCTGCTGGGAAACCAACCCATAAGTGGAACCAACTTTCCATAACTGTAATTCTCCACAGACAATAGTGCTCGGCAGAGGAAGTAAACAATCAACTACAAAGTAATGTAACATGGTATAGTAAATCTATCACTTAGTCCGAACAATAACTTTTCAACTAAAAGAAATACAAAGCATCTAACTCTTGTGTGGTGTCCTTCAAACCATGACAAATCAGAAATAAATACAGAACATTTGCAATAATCATGCTGAACAGTGCCATAGCGACAGTGGCGACAGTCGCAACAGTCCTGAACAGTCGAACAGTCTATCCTCCGACCTGAAGTTTGGAAGATTGACTGATTCCCACTTGGACCAAGTTCTGTCCTTGTATCCTTAGGCAAGACACCCATATGGCCTAGTATGAATGTGGTGTGTGTGTGTGAATGATTAGTGGTGGTTGGAGCAGCCTCCCTTCGACCGACCAATCTGCCCCAGGGCAGCTGTAGCTTAGTATCACTGACTATGAATAATGACCACAGTGTGATGCACTTTGAGAGGCTTTGACAAGCCTGTGCAGCACATTACAAGTGTAAGGTATTGTGTTTGAATATAAGATATTCAATTTAAGCAAAATACAGCAAATTCAAAGTTTAAGAACAAGTAACAAGTAAAATAATTATTGAAAGCATAGGGCAGTTATTTTGAGAGTATCTCAGACATAAAACAATTGTAATAAGGTCAAACAACATAAAACATAAATCTTATAAGGGTTAAGGAAAGGTGAAAGAAAAGTCATCATAGATACGTTGTGTAGTAAATAAATCAGAGGACATTGTGCGTGCTGCCACTACGGGCCAACCTGACTCGTGCTTCATAAAACAGGACTAGCCAGGCTATAGGTTTCAACATGGGACAAATAATAAACTCACTTCTGTATAAAATAATATTGACAATGCACGCTTTCTGGTCTGTAGTCTGGCGCAGCAGGTCCAGGACTCACAGTCTGCCCCTGTAGACGCCTGATGACGGAGGAGAAAACCTGAAAAATGTCAGCTCTAATGGCCCACACAGACTGTATATCCAGACACACAAACAAGGCAAGAGCAGATCAAAAACACCAAAGCAACACACGTTACTCACACCATCTGGCAATATCTGGCTTTCTGTTGACACGTACTGCTGTGTGACTCCGCCTGTCGTGTGTGTGCGTGTTTCAAGAAGTGCGTACTTTGTGTAGGAGTGATTACTTACAAGTGCGTGCATGTGTGTGCTGTGTGCAAACAAAGCTCTCCAGGACCAGCCGAGTTTGGCAGTTTGTTTTGTCACTGGAAATCAAACTCGTGTGCGTGTGTGTGTGCGTATGTGTACATGAGTGTGTATGTATGTGTGTGCGTCATACGGGGCTGTGGAGGTGGAGTTAGATCAATGCTTAGGCCTTGAAATGAACAACACGATGTAATCAAAAGTTATGCATGATTTCTCTCGATGGTAAAGGAATATTTTATCGACAGTGAGCTAATGTGGCAAATAAATTGTAACTGGTAATTACAAAATTCTGGATAGAGTGTCTCATTTGTACAACACAGGTAAATACTGTTTTGGAATTTATGTATTTATGTTTGACCCAACCTCACACAGAGGTGGATAGAGAAACCAAAAACTGAGTAGGGCATTAAAAAAAACCCTGTAGTTTAGTACAATTAGCACAATTACTCAAGTAGAGGTGTAGTACTCAAGTAATGCCACAAATAATTACTTCACATACACAGCAAAGAGTAACTGATAACCCACCCCAAATGACAACAAAGCTGGCATTCTGAGAAAAGCAGAAAACTTAAAAAAAATTATTGTCAATTATTTCCTTTGTTACTTATTAAAGTTAAAATATGAAATTCAAAATGTATGGTCTTTTATGGAATTTTAAGTTTCACAGAATGTAAATTACATGATAACAGTTTAAAAAAGATCCTTCATTTGACCGGGAAGCTTTTTGATCTCTATATCACCTCGTCTTCCTATGTGACTCTGAGCCTTACAATATCATTCAGCCCTGCCTCACATGTTGATCCCCCACTACGAAATAGTCTGAAATGCCCTGGTAGAAAAAAGAATGGCAGAGGAGAGAGCCACAGAGACGAGTGAAATTGACAGTATTTCCCAGACTGTCAGTGTTTGACAAGAAATGTCAATATGAAACTCGGCACAGAGCGATGTTTTGGCAGAGTCGACACAATCTCTGCGTGTGTGTATGTTTGTGTGTGAAGTGTTAATGACAGATCTCAGAGGGGCCCGGGAGCATCAGATCTGGGTTCTCATTCCCCCACTGAAAAAGGAAAAAAAAACTCACTGCCTATAGATGCTCTCGTTTGATGTCGCCTCTGCTGAGCCACACACAGACAAACACATCATTTGGAGATGTTTATGTGCTATAGATTCCGTGCAGATCTGGAAAAAAATAAGATCATGCAATTTGTGACGAAACCAACTGCTCGTTCTTTTTCCAATGTTATACTTTCCCCATCTTTGTTTTAATTGTACCGGTAATTACATTTTCTATAATTCTTTATTCTACTGGAATACTAGTGCTGCACATAATATTGAATCAAATCACAACAAAAGAATGTAGTTACCAAAATCAATCTCAAAGGCTGCAATTAGTGTCCACTAGAAAGAACAAAATATCCATAGTCTTTTTGATAGAAACATTTGAATTGTATTTTAGACCTCTACGAACATGTTCAGTTCATGTTCTCACAGAATTCTTGTATTAGTTAACCAGTTAATTTCACTTGTTCTCTCAAATGGTTGTGATCCTGGAGTTTTTATGCACAATTGTACTTTTAAAACAAATCTAATTGCAATACATTTTTCCCCAAATTGTGCAACCCTAATACAGTAGATGTAACTAGGCATGTGATGATATTTAAATTTTACATGACGATTATCATGACCAAAATAATTGCAATTAATGATTATATCACGATAATGATTAAAATTGTTATGAATATGAATAATTCTAACTTTAACAGAATATTATGGATGAGCAGGGCTGTCAACAAGAATTTGAAGGCCCGGGGCAATAAACCACACATGGCCCCCCGTAATACAAATTAATATGAAGATGGACCAGTTCTGGGCCGCTAAGACTCTAAGGCCCCAGACAACAGACCCCTTTGTCCCCCCATCGACTCCCCTGTGGATAAGTAGTTTTTTTCTGAACATTCAGGTGATATAATGATGATTATCTTTGTTGGCGATTATCACGATTATATAAAATGTCCTGCGAACTATTATTGTCAACCCTCTTTATCATGATAAACGATATTATTGTTTATCATCCCATCCATACTTGTAACTAGTCCTAGAATTAATATCTTTCTATTGGACTTGCTGCCACCTTATTACAATGCAGTGCTCCAACTGAAACTACTGCTATTGTCTTAAGCGTGCGATTGCAGGTTCAAACCTTATTTCGGTTCATTGTGTCTTTAGGCAAAACCCGTCATAGACTAGTCACAATATTCACGGGAGGATTTGTCCACATTCAAAATATATAACAAAAGGAATATATAGAAACATAATGTGTGTATCTTTAAATGGTGCGCCTATACAGTTTGCTTCTCTGAGTGCGTGTTGCAGGTTGGTCTCAGTGCGCTATGTTCCTAATTGGGGATCCGATACAGCTGTCTTGTCTGCTACATTTCCCTCATTTCTCCCCCTCGCTGCCAGTTACACTCAAACAGACAGCACACAGTGAGCAGAGAAGAGAGAGGCAGCTTCAGAAGCCTCAGGATCCGTTCCCCATATGTAGTTTAACATCTTCAAGAGCCATAAAGAAATGAAGGAGTGTCGGGATATTTCTCTGATGAAAAGGCGATGTTCTGTGAATCAGCTAAAAGGGCTCTTCATGGAGTCTGAGTCGCTGTGGGGCAATCTGGTATAATGGTTAAGTGGGTAAATTACTGTATGACTAAAAAATTGGGTTCTTTTTTAGGGAAGTTATCAGAGGAGAAGAAGTACTACATAGGCCTGTATATGCAAGTAAAATAAAAGTATTCAGCCAGCGTGCTCTGTGGATGAGTCCCAATCCTGGAAAAAAAGTTGCGAAAGGGCAGCTGGTGTAAAATATACAACTGATAGGTTTCAGAGTGATAAAAATCTAGCACCGTTGCCATGGCAATAGACAGCTCAAAAAGTATTATATCTTTTGAATGAGTAAAAGTCCTCAAATGTCACCTAGAAACAGTAACTTGAAACGATGAATAGGCAGACAATCCAGTAGTGTTCAAATACAAGAAAGTTTAGAATGCAACTCACTAACAGAAAACTAAGAAAACAACTAACATGTTAAAAAATAAAGAGAAAATTATACATTTTTATAGGCAACATCTGGAGGTTACTATAAAAGTTGCTGGTCACTTTCTGCCTTAAGCTAATACTGTTTATGGAAAAATTTGTGGGAACTTTTGACACAGAGATTTATGTAATAACAAATACAAGACTAAAGACCATTTTTCATGTGGGGCTAAATGGGGTGTATGTTTGCACTCCACTGCACCCTCAGCTATAATTCTGCAGGATACACCCATTTCTCCCAACCATTTTAAATTGGCTCCTCGGAGTGTTACTAATTCCTGCCCACAAATTTCACCCATAAAACTGCTAAGATACAATCTGGGTTTGTTGGAAAAGTGAATATCACATCACACATCACAGACTGTCGAGATGAAGACTTTCAAGAGTCTGTACTGAAATAAAGGTATTGCTGTTGCCGTTTTAATATAATGAGATCGAAAATATACATCAAGTGAAAGAAATACCAGCTTTCTTATTAATACCCAAATATAAGAAGTATAAGGTTAAAATATAATTAGTGAATGCATTAAAATAAAGTAAAAGATATAATGCAAAACTACCTATCTCTTCCTTTTCTGTGGTCTCAAGCCATGCCTCTTTTCACTGCATCTATAAATCACCTCTTTGGTCTTTCAAAAACGTACTAGTATTCATATGGTAACTTTTGTAAAGATGAGCTGAACTGACATATGAACCTCCTACCTGGCAACCCCAATCTCAACATCCAACAATGTACTCTTTTCCAGTCCTATATCCATCCGTGTTACTTCTAAAGAGAACATGAACACCTCTGCCACCTGTCTTATACTCTGTCAGTGTCTGTAAATCATGAATAAATGTACACTAAATCAGCTAACTTCAGTGCTGCTTGGACAACCTGTCATTAGCAGTGGGACCCATTTTCAGATCTTGCGCTAGGTTTTGTCACAGCTTCCTAGTTAGAGGATTTTGCATGTGCATATTTTGGGCTGACGGGAGTACCCACCCACACACACACAAAACATGTAAAGTCAACACAGAAAGCCCCACCCAGCTCGAGAATCAGACCTGGGACCTCCTTGCTATAAGACGAGCGACCTAATAACTCAGTCAGTACCCCCCCGCTAAATATTAAGTTGGTTCATTTGTAACTAGTAACTTCCACCGCTGACAAAGAGAGGAAGTGTGACTAAAGCTGGCGCTAAATTGCCCTTGTGGAGCTCTCTGGATTCCTCTCACGTTCCGCTCTGTCCCCAGACGTTAAAAGTGTGTCCATAGTTGGGGCGACCGAGGGAGTGATTGGAAATGTCAGCTGACAACAGCACTTTTCACTGACACTCGGAGAACTGGCACAGCGACAGGGAAGGGGAGGGGGCAGAGGGAAGGAGGATGTACGGGCAAGACAGAACGAAAAAAGGGGACAATTTGGCAAGAAATAAAGAAAGAATAGTAACAACAGGGGCGAGAGTGAGCGCTGTGGGACTGTCCCTCTGTCACCCTGTCTAACTCTGCGCAGTGAAAGAGTCAAAGCAATAGCCGATTGAATGCCTCTGTGTCTATGGGGCTATAAATCACATAATGTTTTCTTTGGGGTGTCTTCTGCATGGGCGCTTGCCATATAGTGTCGTGGACTCACAAATCGCTGTCATTCATGCTGTATTAACATGAGATCTAACTGGCGAGTAATACACAAGACTACATGAGAGCTGCTTCTTGTATCATTGTTTTTTTATTCATTTTTTTTATTAACTTTTTTTATTTAAAGGACCCATATTATGCTATTTTCTGATCTATGTTATAATGTTGTTCCTCATCATAAACATACCTGAAGTTGTGTTTTGTTTCATTCACACATGTTTAACACACAAATCATGCATAAACATCGTTCTTTCTAACAGAAGACGCTATGTTCCACCTTGTGATTTTAAACACAAGGTGGAACATAGGATACACCTTCACTAGGGTAATTTGGATAATTTCAGCCCTGGATTTTCCAATCTCTACTTAATAAAATGTAAAACGTAGTTGTTAACTTGACAACTACCAAGTCATGACATTATGACTTGGTACTTGGAACAGAGCATTTCATTTTGAGCTTTATAAGGGTTCTTCAAACATGTGTGAATGAAACAAAAAAACTCTGGGAAACAAAACTCTTTTTTTTTTTTTTGATAAGGTAATAACATTCAAACGTGGCTAAAAGCTCACAAGAGTCAATTTTGCATAATATAAGACCTTTAAAACAGCAAAATGACAGATATGGTGATACAATATTTTGTTTTCTGTCTTATCTGAATCATGATTCTACATAGAGCGTATTTGGATTTGAATTTCTTCAAATAATGGCAAATTTCTTAATAATTATCATGTATGTATTTAACCAGTTGGCTTGCATAACATACATTTTATACAATAGACTTTATTATCTTTATTGCCTTTTGCTAAGGTTTTATTTTTTACATGATGTAAAAACAAGTTTGTGTAAGCTGGCTTGATGACTTACTCATTCTGTGCCTATACCAGATGCATGCATGTAAATTCAATGCACGTTTCTCTCCTGGATTGAGCTATGTAAACCCAATGCCAGACCATTGCCCATGTGCCACATAGGCCCTCTCCCACTGACCTTTCTCAAATGTTACTGGCACTTGGCACACTGTTGGTCTCTCTAATGAAACTTTTATTGGACCCCATTTTTCAGCGTGTTCCTCCAGAAGACCTCCAGGGCAAAATCTGAAATACAAGGGGCTTAAACTGCAGCTGACGCACAGAAGGCCAGGCCATAGTGGACCGATGTGTATCAGCAGCTTTCTCTTTTCATCCTTAAATCAATTAAATCTATTGGAAATGTCACTTCGATAATTTAACTGCTTTAGCAGAGGAATATTAAGCACAATACATCATTTTCCAATTACACTGAATAATTTGCTTCAGCAGCTGAAGGCATACGGGCTCTCTGAGGAGAAGCTGCTTTATAGCTCACATTACATTTGGTGCAGACTGTGTTTGTCCACAAAGTACAAGTGGGAATGAAATGTACTGGGGATACTTAGCAAAGTGTCAAACTCAAGTGTAAATTTCAGAGTGCTCCGACTTCTGCCTGTTTCAAATATCAGTCACACAGCTACAAATGAATCTTTCACTTATCCTTCTTTTAGGTTACATAAAATGATGGCCGACTAACAGTGGTTGTAATAAGTAAAAACCCTTTATAAATAAATAATACAGTTATTTCTGGTGTGAAATAACTTAATGTTATTTCAAAATAGTTGTGTTGCCTTTATTATACTAATATTAAATTATTAGTTATATATATATATATATATATATATATATATATATATATATATATATATTAGTTATAATTATTGCTAGGGTGTATAAATATATATATATATATATATATATATATATATATATATATATATATATATATATATATATATATATATATATATATATATATATATATATATATAATTAGTTATAATTATTGCTAGGGTGTATAAATAAGTATCCAATTTATTCATAGACAGAAGAAATCTTGCGCTTCTCAAATTGAGCATTTTATTCAAAAATAACTTTTAAAATTCACCTGAATAATGCTCTCTAGTTAGTAGTAGTCAGTTGAAATAATTTACGAGTAGCCGTTGGACGGTGCCTATTTTGTGCTCATTTTACTGGAGCACTTGTACTATGCCTAATTCTGCTGCTATTACACTCATTAGAGAAGGGCTGGAGTGACCCGCTGCTAGTCTCTCAAACAGCCCCATCCCAGAGAGAGAGCAGCGGATGGGATAGGCCCCGCTGGGTGGTGTTTTTCCTCTGAGGAAGTGCCGAGGAGGAACGCAGAGGTCAAGAGCACACTGTTGATACTCATTAGACGCTGTTGTTGGACTCATGCAAAACTAATTACCATGAGCAGAACAGAACTCAACAAATAAACCCAGGCTACTGAATAAGACTTTTTAAGAGCGTGGGGGTAGACGTGGTGCTATACAATAGAATGGACAACTCACGGCTGGCACAGTTTGATGAGGTCTTGGTCCGTGGTGCCCGGGGGGAGGCCTCTGATGTACAGGTTGGTCTTACTAAGCTGCTCCACTAGCCCTCCTCCTTGACCTCCACCACCTCCTCCTCCTGTGGTACCGGGGCTGGGCGGAGCCATGGGTGGCGGGGGAGGAGCATAGGACTGCTGTGGAGAAAAGAGAGGATTGTTGTAATTCTTCTGGCAATAGATGCTGCTTTGATTTCATTAGAGGCACATACAAAAAAACAAAAAAACAAAAAATAAAACAAATAAAACATTCATACCCCAGTGCAAAAGGCATAAGAGTTAGGTGTCTTGTCATTTGAAATGAGGAAGTTGTGGTTTGTCCGCAAAACCTATTAAGTGGGGTGACAGCTAGTATTATGCCGTACACCTAAGTTAGGAGGATATGAATGATACAGGGAACAAATGTATACACCATAAAGACTGCTCGCGCAATACATAATGTGTATGTTTCCCTCCACACTCTCATTTGCATAGATGTCAAGGGTAATCAAGAGATTAAAAAAGCATTTTTTTCTTAGTTAAACAAATATGAACTACATAAACCTCACATAATGTCTTCTAATTTGAGCATCACACCTATTGTGCAAAACCACAAAAAGCAGAATTATTATCTCAGAAATCAATCAGCAAAATGGAGGCTCTTGAAATCATGTTATTTTCACTTCCCACTGAGCTCCATGGATAACCAAAAGCTGTGCCAGTTAATCTGCCTCCACAGTTCCTCTGGAGCAGTGTTTTTGAATCATCTTTTTCTATTAAGTTTCATCTCCAAATTAAAAAGAAACACATGAATATGTGTAATTGGTGTCGCGCATTTTAAAACCAATATTTATAAAAGAAGGCAGTTATTATTTCTATTGTACGCTAAGTTGTCTTTATGTGTCTTTTTAGTGAAGTGACAATGAAATTAAAGACTCATTCATTCACATTTGTCTTGTGACAACTGACAGTTTCGAAAATGTCTTAAATAACATCAAGTTTACAAAGCTCAAAGCTATTATTAACATTATAATATTATGTGTGTGTGTGTGTGTATATGTATATAATATATATATATATATATATATATATATATATATATATATATACACACACACACACACACTCTTTTTTTTTCTTTTTTTTTGCCAACTAAAGAAAGTATATATCTAATAAGACTGGGAGTATTTAACTGGTTTTGACTTGCTCACCTCTAACTTACCCAAATGCTTCCGCTCCTCCTTCTTTGTTCAATTACTCAACTCAATAGTGTTTAAATTACTGTTTCTGGTTGGAAGGATATGGCAGTACAGATTGAATGCAAGGAACCAAGATGTCCACTGCATTCAGCAAACTGTATTAGATTATTTTTAAGAGGACTACTTAAGGTAAATGGATACTTCTATTGTGTACTTCACACAGGTTTTATATACAATACAGTTTAAAGGTGATGGCCTGTTATCTTGAACCTTCACCTGTCCACTAAAACTAAAACATTCACTCTCCCTCTGTACATGTCTATGCTATGGACCTGTCTATGAATCTTGATCAGAAAGTAAAAAATAGATGCACAGATATTAGGTAAATAAAAAAGGTACAGCATTGCTTTGATAAAATAAGTATAAATCAATTGGGGGGGAAATGGACTCGCATTGCCAAAATAATGACTTAAAATACCCTGCTGTCTGCCTTGTCGCATTTTGTAAACTAGATGCAGTGAGTTAAAGTAAACTGCTGCGGCTCTTGAAGATCACAGGCCACTTCCTGTGTATGCTCTAATGACAAGTGACACGGACAGGAAAAACACAGCGCCAGGAGGAGGGAGACAAGTGCAGCAGTGGCAGGAAGAACCGGCACCAACAGCAGATATCCATGAATGTGTGTGCGCTCAGGTATTTATCTCATTGTGGGGATCTGGATACACGTTTAATTCATGAAGACCTGCCTGGTTTACTTAATTATGAAATTCCTTTATTATTAGATCAACTACATGATTTAAAGGTCAGATATGGGTTAAAATAGGTAAACAGGTTAAAGTCAGGCAAGCGGTGTGACCATGGTTAAAGGTGCACTATGTAACTTTTCGGGTCCACCACCTGTTAGTCTCCAAGGAGATGTTACTGCTTTGTCTGGAATGTTTAACCATACATAATTCAACTTATCTATCTCCATGGAGACAGGTGGCACCACTAGGTCTTGCAGGTCTGTTCAATGTGGAGAAGACTTCCCCACACATACATTGTAATGCCATACTGTGGAATATTTCAGGCTAAGCAATAAAATAACCATGGAGAAAAGCAAGAGGCAAACTGCCCAATAGAAAAATGACATAGTTCACCTTTAAGGTTAAGACCAGTCTCCAGGAAATTAATGCAAGTCAATGTAATGTCCCCAAGAAGCACGGAAACTCAACATGCGTGTACCAGAGTGCAGGCTGGCAGAGGAGTGTGAGAGCTGTTTGTGATAATGACAGGTTGTCAGCGAACTGCAGTGTAGAGCCGCGGCCAGCTCTGATATTAATCCATTACCTGTACTTCCCCCTGCACACAAATACACACAAATGCACAGGACACAAACGCACACACAGAACAGGGACAGTCTAACAGGATTCAGTGCTGTGGTGACGTGTCATTCATAAACCGCAGACTTACACCAGACCCCATTGAGGTTTACACAGAACAACAAACTGGGACAAAGTGCAAACATGGACATATATAATGATACTAACTAAGGCTGTGCAATTAATCTCATTTTAATCGCAATAAAGATTTAATTTTTTCTAGCTGTCAGTGATAAGATTAGGTCTTTTTAATTAACAGGTCTACAGCCAATTCTCTGTCAGTAAAAACATGTGTTTTGGGACACATTTCAAACATTAGAGGAACCAATTTGACTATTTTTGAGATAAATGTCAATGAATAAAAGTAAGTATTATTTATAGTCATGGAATAAATATTATTGTTATTTGTTTTTAATAAGTCAAAGCTAATATGAGAAGAAAAATCTGTCATATCGCCCAGTCCTAGTAACATACGTTTTATAAAAAAGCTAGCAATAAGTTTACATTTGCACTTATTTGCATTATTTTTAAGTGTTATCTAACTTGTGAATAAAACAAAAAATGCATCCCAAGTTACAATGTAATCAATAACGCCAGACAAATTCATAAAGAAAGCAAAAAGAAACAATGTTCTTCTTTTTGCCTTCGCTTAAAGCCGTGCTTGTGACTGATTCTTTGTAGTGCAGTCAAATGATGCTGCTTAAAGAGCATTAAGGCTGTGGGCTATGGACTGTGTCAGAGATAGTAACATTTCTGAACCACAGATATCTCTCTTGGTTCTGCTTATCGTCAGGTTGGACTCTGCCATTGTCCAATCTGCTGCTCTGTTCACCCTTATATCCTTTTACATCGCTCATCCACTCACTCCCTTTCCTCCCCTCTCCTTCCTGCTTGCCTCCTTGTCTCCTTTCTGTGTTCCCTGTGCTTTCTCTTAAGGATTAACGTGCAGCAGTGTGTGGACTGAAGGTTGCCTCTCAGCTGGTATTGTTGACACAGTGAGTACAGTGGAGCGGCTCATGTAGAGGGAAAAGGCTTGGAGGCATACACACAAACTGTCACACAAGGCAAACATAGAGTGGAATGATTTTGGGAGATCTCGTCAAGCTGAGAAAAGCAACAAACTTCCTCCTGAAATGTTGTATGCTACATAGTGAATAGGTACTCTACATATGGAAACGGGATATATAGTGTGTGCAGAGTCTCATGGAGTCATGCTAAGGGTAGACAACTTGAGCAATGTTAAAGATGAAACAGGGTGGTTGCTTTTATTGTAAATGTTTGCATGATCTGTACCCACTGTGCTTTAAGCTCTAGGGTATATTAGCTAGATTTTCCCAACTGGGTTTTCTAACAAACAATAGCTTTATGTCTATATGGCACTTATACCGGTACTTAAAACAAGAACTTCAGCTTCAATTGATGTATATTGATCCCAACAACAAACTGCTGCATTCTCATGAGGCAAAAATAAATAAAAGTTTGAGGTTCAGACAGACAAAATGTCAACAGTATAAATTCAATGTGGCTTTAGTATGGAGATGGACCATAGGATCTACAAAGCAACAATGGGGAAGAGTGGAGTTAACATGGGGTGAAAGCCACAAGATGAATAACAATGAAGCAAGACAAAACACATTCATCGAGAATAATTCAACAAAACTATACTAGACTGTGGGACATAGGAAGAGGGATATATGAATCAATAGAGGAGGAGTTGTTGTTGTGGTCCCTTCCTGAAACGCAGAGGAAAGAATGCAGACTATTTTTGACCAGACTGTGAGATTCTCTCTTACAACAGCGGAAGGAAGAGCTTATGAACAAACCGGACTGGAAACAAGGCTCTTAATAGAACATCTCTCTTCACACATTACACCACAGGCTAAATTAAGCCAAAGTATTTGCCAGTAACCTTGGAAAAATGTTTCTAGGAATTTAAAGAAGTAGCTCTAAAACTGGTATGAAAAAATATGATTAAAAAGAGTACTTTATTTCATGTTTTTAATTATGCAGTTGGATAATCTATCACTGGAAGTACACTTCGTCATAACGTAGCCGAAATACTATATTATGTGACAAGATATTTTGTCTTTAGGTCGCCTATAGCTACGCTGAGACAGAGACATTTTCATGAGCTGAATTTTGCAAGGTAATAGCAAAATAAGTTGAGACAAGAACAGTTAATGCTGAGACTATTGAGAAAAGAATTTAATGAAATACAAAGTACAATGCAGTATAGGATTTCTCATAAATGTCAACTTGAAAGATGAGTAGGATATAAAGATGTAGCTTGCAATTTGTCTGCAAGTTTGTTTTGCCCCCTGTGAGCTTACTTTGAGAATAAAACTGCAGGTAGAAGGGATGATGAAAGCTGCAAACGAAGGGCAGAAACCCACCAAAGTATCAGAGCCCGGTCTGAAACTATCAATCTTCTAGTTCGGGAGTGCATGTTTTTTTACAATGAGTTGCAAAGACCTTGAACATAATAATGCCCAGGGAATACCCTCGAATTGGGCTGGGCAATATGGTGATAAAAATCTAATTGTGATCTTATCCTTCTCAGCATATTTTGATAAATTATTTCTCCATTATTCATTATTACGTAGATGACTTAAAGGTAATAGAAGAACAAACTGTACATGAATTGTGATTTGGTTATTTTTTGCCATATTGCCCATTGGCCTATCACAATAACAAATTGGTACAGAGACATACTACGATAAATGATAAAATTGAACACAATAACAATAATGCAAGATAATCCCTAAACTCTATTACGACAAAAATATACTAATTCTCTCTATTTTTACAGAGAAAATGTACACAAGATAAATATTGAGCCCCAAAATATATTGTTCCAGCTTTAATATACTGAATGATAAGTTGATATAGTATTTATCATGACGGGCCTAATTGCCCACCCCTACTTTCAAATAAATCACATCTTCCAATACTGGTTGTAGTCTTTCTGCAATGTTAACATATTTTGGAAAGGATGATCATATTATGGGGACAGATGATTTGCCTGGCAGTGCTAAAAATCCAAAGGAAAGATATTGTGCACAAATCACATATACATTTACATTACATAAACAATTGTTAATATGATATACTGTACTAGTAACTGTATAAATCTTCTAAAGTTCTAGCTGTTTACTTATATTTCATTCTCTCCCTCACTCTGACCTTCTCCCTCATCGCTTCCCCTTGTTTGTCACCGTCTTCTCTGGATCAGGTTGTCCTGGGTGCGTCGCCACAGAACCCAATGCCCCGTCCCCCCTTTCACCCGCCTCTCTCTCTCCTCCAGTTAACATCCACAACACCAGCATCAACAGCCTTCGGACCGCCATAAACAAGATGCACAAACATTCCCAGGAGGATGTCCACTTGGCTTCAAAGCGCTCTGACCTCCTGAGAGATAAGGAGATGATGGAGAACAACTGTTGGTCCGCGGTGAACTTTCGGTGAATTCCTGTGGCTATTTAGGAGCCAGCTTGAAGAATGAGGCGTAGGCTATGTGCGGTTTCCAGGATGACTTTTTAACTTGGGACTGAACTGCTATTATTCTTCAGGTCAAAGCTCTCACTGCAGGGGAAAACGCATACAATGCCAATACAAACTAGTGCAACAACCGCACTTACAATCTGGCTAGATGTGATATGCATACCGTGTGTTATTGTTGTTACATCTGCATCTATTTACATCTCGAGAGCATGAACAGTGAAAAGCACTTAGCACGCAGCGAGCAGGCAGCATTACTTTGCCGGTTTAACAAGATAATTTCAAATGAAAAAAAGAAGTACACAAGCCTCTCAAAGACAGAAAGTACAACGCTGCTAGATGCAATAAATTGTACATTTACTTTTACAGTGTTTAGCGGAAGGTAATGGGACTTCAACAAACTGTGCAATGGAGCGTGTAATGTTTCTCTGTGGTACAATCAGACAGACAGCTCTTAAGTTAACTAAAAATAAAAATTCAAAGATAATCATTATGCACAAGTTAAGCATAACATTATACATCCTGCCAAATGTTCATGTTTGCTATGTTTTGCGATGACCACCTGTCTAATTAGCAGTCCCAGATGCAGTAGACAATGGTGTAGTGTATTCTGTAACTTTCTATCAGGACCAACAAGAGACACACGACACAACTCTGACCCCCAAGTGTGCTTCACCTGCTGTGGGTTCATTGCTGGTCTTTCTTTGGACCATTTTGATACTGACCACTGGAGACTGAGCGCATCCTGCAACTGCAATATTTTTTAAAGACAATCTAACCTAAACCACAGAATGAACCTTATTATCTAACTCAATACTTCAACCACATCAGTAAATACAAAGGGCTTTGCGGGTTGATAGACTCTTATGCCATCTATTAAAAGGAGTCATAATGAAAAGATAATCATAGGCAAAATATAAACTTAGAAAAAAGGAAAAGGCTATCTTAGTAGCTGAACCGAGCTAAAAAAAAAATCTGGAGAAGGCCTGCTTGAATAGCAGAGTGGCAAAAGCAGAAAGCGTTTACTTACAGGGACAATTGAGTGTTTTCGGTCAGATTTTATCACCACATCTACCAACTTGACTCTTTGCCATAAACAAAATCACACAAAAACTAATAACAAAATCACAATACATTTACAAATTAACAAATAAGAAAATAAAATAAAATTGGGTCTGAGTGACATCATCCAAGTAAAACATTTCACTACATGATATCTTAAGGCCACACAATGATTTGAATAATTCCTAAAACGATGTGCAACATTATTCCTTCTTAATTGCATGACCTCTTGCATGTGAGTTACGAGAAGAAGGGAAAAACATGCATATTGAAGAGGGGATTTGCGCACAGCTCCTTTATTATGTATATTTATGCAAATGCAGCGAGTTTATTCAAGAAAGTCTATTTTGCCCCTCCACTTGATGCCCCTCGGTCACCACTTCCACCTTGCCGTCTAGTTAGATGAATATAGCTTAGTGGGGACTATTGCAATGGATATACTTTGTTTTGTTTTGTTTTTTCCTTTCTTTTCTTTCAATTAAGTGCATTTAAGAATTGTGTATAATAAGCAAAAAATATACAATTAAAAAAAAAAAAACAGCTAATGTACCAAAATAAATGAAGTCTAGTGTGTGAAGCTTCAGTTCTCATCAATCAAAGCAAAGAGAAAATGGTACAAGAAGAAGATTGATCTTTTGTCAAAATTGAGAATTAATACAATTCAGAAATCCCTCATTAAAGCCAAGATCCAAGTCAGTATATTTAGTATCTGAAAGCAATTTTTACAACTAAAATGTTTGCGCCACACTGTAATGAACAATCTACGAAAGCTTATCACGGAATAGCTTTTTTTATCTTGTTTCTCTTATCCATTCTCTGTATGTATTAATCCTCCTCACTCGCCCGCCTCTTCCTCACCTTCTCACTCTTCTTGTTAAACATTTTGCTTTCCCCCACCTCTTCCTTACCTCCTGCCTCACCCTTTTCCTCAGCTTCCCCTGACCTGTCATCTTTTCCTATTGCAGCATGCGCTCTCATCTCTCCTCTCTCCTGCCCTCCTTCGCTCCAGCACCGAGCAGGAGATTAAAATATGAGGAAACAATCAAGCACTTCCTCATTTGCATATGAACGGAAGGGGCCGACAGGCAAGTGCACAAATGACAACAGAGCCCTGGAAATCTACCGTTTTTTTAATCCCAGGAATGACTTTTTAGCGTATTTTGTTGAATGAGACGGAACAATCCAGCACCAGTTCTTTTCAGACGTCCAAATTACCATCAGAATAAGAGGAGAGACAGAAAATGCTTATATAGCGCTAGGTCAAAGAATGGACACTATAGAAATAAGTGTGCAGACGGAATAATGTTTCTCCACGGCAACAATGAGGAAGTAAAAAGATAGGATTTGGCGTGCGCTTGTGTGTGGGTGGGTATCTCCTGACGGCAACAATGAGCAGCTAAAAGGAAAGGAATTGTTATGTGCACGTATTGTCTACTCTCATTAGAGAATCAATTAAAATGTGTCTATAGACGAGGCAATACCAGAGCACTGTAGATTGTTTGTGTAGATATGGAACAACAGTGGTATATTACAACAATATGGCAGTCGCATAAATGGATTTAGTGGAGATGGATGTTAGGAGCAGACTGTTTATTCCTACTTGTAGTAAGGAGTGTAAAAAAAAGGGTGAACATTATGTAGAGAAACTATTTAGCACAGAAAATAAATGTGCATATGGCATGTTGTGAGGCACTGATCATGGCTATTTTAGGAGGCTATGTTTTCGCCCACATTAATTTGTGTGTTTGCTAGTCAGGACAGGAATTACTCATCTCATTTAACAAGGAATCTGTAAAGGAAAACTTTTTTTGTCTTTATTGTAAATTTGTTACATTGAGATAAATATGTCTTTCAATGGAAGAATTTTTGACACAATTATACAGACACATTGGCCGCTTGACCCATCCAAAACAACATAGGCTCCTTAGCTAATAGATAAAATGTGAAATTATATAGATACAATGCTAATATTTCCCAGACGTAATGTATAAATGTGTTATTAGTGTTTTTACTCACTTCATCTGGCGAAACTGCTGCTCATTTGCAAACAGCATTCAAAGTGCTAAATGCAAAACTGTTGCTATGCAGGGTGAAAGTAAGAACCTCAAGCTCTGAATATGTATTGTTGTATATTATAGAAACAGATGTCAACTATATTATTATAAATTATGTAAACTCATGATAACAGACCAGAGACCATTATGTTCTAGCGCCCTCAATTGTGCGAAATAGTCATTATACAAGGCTGCACCAAAACTGATCATAGTGTATGTGGCTGTTCAGTCTCGCTAAATATTGTGCAGTTTGTTTAGTGTGAGTTAGAAAGAAAAAAAAGCGCTACTATTTAAAGCTTAGTGTAACAGAGCAGCGTAGTTCAATATGTCTACCTCCTTCACATGGACCACGTCCAATTTTACTACTCTTATCTTTACCTTGTCTGCTCCTCAGGTCACTGACCATTCATTACGACTGTGTTTCGATCCCTCACTCGCCCCCACGCTGCTGCCTCCTGCTTCTTCTCTCTCCCTGCACTAATCAAATTATTTCATCAAATCTGAGAACTGAGCAAATATTCAGAGGAGAGAAGAAAGTAGGAGGCATATGAGGAGACAGCGAAGGTGAGGGCGGGCCAGAGAGATCAGAGTGGAATAACGCAGCGAGTGGGATCCAAGGCCTTTGACTGAAATCAAAAGATGACCTCAGGATATCTGCAGGGAAAATCCATAATAGGCCAGGGAACAAAGGCAAGATGAAGTGAAGTTGTTATATTTTGATATCTGTGAGGTGGGCTATCAGACATCAAAATGGAAACGATACAGTGGAGTAGGAAATAGATGTGCTGTGACAAATTGGGTGAAATTATTTTGTTACACTGTCAGGCATTTTAACACAGAGTCACAAAAATCATTCTTCCATACTTGCTTGGAAAGAAAGTGTTTGTAGAACTACACAATCCAAGTACATGATACACAAAAGAGAAAGGCAGACTATTTGATGCTTTTATTATTCTTGTATATATTAGACAATAGGCTCATAAAATATACTAACAATTATTTGCAATTTGCATAAAATAGCAGATATTTTCCATTCATGCAATGTTAGATATTGTCTTGGGCCTAGAAATGAACTGGATACATTTTAGTTTGGTGGTGAAGAATGATGCCTCTTCTAATGGCCCTATCTGGCTTAGTATCCTCGTTTTCAACTGAACAAAATGTGTTAAACAACAGCATGATTTGCAATGAGTACATCACCTAGTAGTAGTACAAACTGAATAGATTTTTCACCATTTTGTTCAGGCAATCCCTTTTGTCGAATTGTTAAAAGACTGAAATAACTCCAGTGTTAAATACAGCTAGACCCTTGGACCATTTGAAGCCTCTCGTCTCCTTTGCGCCTCTGAGAGATGACACATGGCAGCGCACATTTATAATTCACAATCCGGTATTGAACCATTCATCCAATCAGAGGGAGACATGCTTCAGTCGTTTGAAAAACAATAGCTTAACAGTGATGTATTCACCGATCATAACCCAGACTCTGTGTGTGAGCCTCGATTGATTTAAAGCCCTTATCAAATTACCTGGAAAAGGTTAAAAGTATCCATTACCGGCTAACATGCTTTTGCTATTGAACACTATAGGGAAAAGGGGAAGGCAGCTGCATAGAGCAACAATCAAGCTGTATCCTCGGGCATAAATATACCAAACTATTCAGTCAGGGAAAACACATCTTGAAAGAGAAATATAAGACTGCGCTCCAAGTGGAGAGAGGCAGCGGAGTAAACAGAATGAAAAGAAATGGCCCAATATGCTTTGCTGCTAAATCATAAACTTGGACTTTGGATCTTTTTTCAATCTGAGGTGAAAACCGAGTAAAGGAATAAATCTTCAACTTTTCAAACATCAAACAACTCCAAAAGAACTTCCATTTCGATCCAAAAAACATTCAACTTCAGGTCACGCAAGGACAAAAGCAGCATTTTGAGGGATGAAATCGAGAATGTATTGAGAGACAAAAGGCCACTAGAGAGGTCACTTCTGCTGTTAATAATTCATCCCACCAAAAACCAAGTCCAATGCTTTAATTGGCGCAGTGGCTTAATTCAAAGACACACACACACATCCACAGACATACCTCGGGGAGCCTCTTAGCAGCTGAGCTCAAGCTAAATTGGCGACAGTGTATCATGGGCAGCCCCTCCAGGTGGAAGGGGGGACTCGCACACGCCAATGCTGTCGCCTCTGATCGGGCTGTGACACACTCTCTCTACACACGCTCTCCACAAGGATCCAGAAGACAGGCAGACAGCCACGATGACAAGTGACCTCAACCAAAACTCACGGGACATTTACTAATCAGCACTTAGCAAAGGAAGGGACTGTTATATATAGTATGAGCTTCTTTAGTTTTAAATCTAGACTTGAGGAAAATTGTGTATATTAAAAGTGTGAAGCAACTGTAGTGTAGCAAGTATAGCTTAAAAATGTCTTTCCAAATTATTATGGGAATGTGAACTTTCAACACTGATGTCCTCTGCAACGTGTCACCAACTAATTGCCTGTCATCGTGCAGGATGTCCTTGCCTTGGGAAGATATCACTGCAATAAGGTATATAGTAAAAGAAGACTAAATATATGTATTGTTGGATGCATAAGCAATGTGGAAAATTTGTCAAAGGAAAGGAGAAGTTTTTTACAGATATGTAGGTCCTCCATTATAATCTTAACCAGACAAAAATAAAAGCGTGCTGTGCTGTACCACAGCCAAAAATTCTAGTGCTACTCAACTTGATAACTACTGTTCTTACACTTTGTTATGCAACAATCATCCGTGTCCTTCTACTATATCCCCAGGGCAGTAAACCATACTGAGTACTCCCATGTTCACAATGACCAAAAACAGACAGGCATGCCTGCCGACACGGAGATATGATGGATGGTGTAACGTTCTGGATCCAACCACACCTCATCTGTGTGACGCAAACTGTCGCAACCCTATCTGTGGCCAATCCCCCTCACACAAACATCTATTGTTATGTCTAGTCACGATCATTGAAGAATAATGAATTCTAAGCACGGTCTAAACTGTGGCAGAGTGGTTAGCCCTCCTGCATCTTAGTCCCCACTTGTTCAGACACATTGAAGATTAAGGTAAAACTAAGTTAAACTAAAGTTAAACAAAAATATTTAATTGAAGTCAAAAGTTTAATGTCTACTTCTGTAGTACTAAAATTTTGCCTGTGTAACATCTAAGGCCCATATGATATTAATGGGTGCTGTTGTCATAGCAATGAACAATTTAAAACAAAATATACAGTATTTATACAGTATTTTCAATGGTGAAAAGGCCTCAGAATTTTGCCTATAACAGAAATCACCCTTAAATACAGACCATAACACTAGCTCTACTGATAAATCACATTTTGTTGTATTTTACAATTAGAAAATATTTAAATCTAATCAGCCTTTCAGTATAACTTCAAATTGTGCTTTAAAACTGATAAGAAAAATCTGCAATATAATCTCATGCATGTTATTGAGCTGTTATCTTCTCCTACATTTCCTGCTTAGGGCCTTGTCCAGCTGACGGCATCTGGCAGCAGTATACAGTGTATGTGAGCCTGAAGGTTCTGAGCACGATCCGCCCCCACGCGCTCTCTCACATCAGCTCTGTTTGTGAGATAAACACTTCGGCCTTCACACCAACCAACCAGGCAACACAGTTCTCTGTCATCATTACACCTCTACCTGAGAAAAGATTCACACGTATAATTGGGAAGGGAAACTTTACAGTAATAAGCATTCTGTTGAAGATATTAAGCATTGGAATTTAATGAAAAATAACTTAGTAAGATACTGAATGGCCTATTTAATTAGTAATTTATTTCAAGTATGCATATCTCGATTCTTTAAACAGAAGGAGATATTTATGCCATGTAAATTATTTAAAGTTATTGCTATTCTAAAGAATTACTTGTGAATGACATATTGAATCCTATACAAATCCACTATCTTGAACATCCTCAGGTAACACACTGTTGTCGCCAATTTTGAATATATGCTTCTCTTATATTTTCAGTTTCCCATGATATTCTAATTCATTGGTGTATGCTTGCACAGTTACATGCATTTACACTGTATTACTTCATCAGATCTATAATGCAAATTTACTTCTCCTTTGGTGAGCTGCTTGCTAGAAAGGAAAGCATAAAAATCTTTATTTTAATCACATAGGATAAGCTCTTTTCAACCTTCTGTCAATATGGAATGTTTGACAAATGCTCAGACAGCGGTGAGGCAATCCAAACGTCACATTATGGTATTGCATGTGTCACACTTGCACAGTGCAGTTAGCATAGGGATTGAATTGGGCATGACCCAATCCTTTGCTGTCAAAACCAGTGTGATGCTAAATCCATTAAATCAATCCGTGCAATATTATGATTTCTTATTAGCTATGGACAACAAGCAGAGGACAAAATAAGGTCATTGTGGTGTATTGACATTGTGCCACAAACAGTGAATTGAAACATCACCTTGAGATTTTCCCAAGTGAGATGAAACTAAAAGTCGTAGTATTGCCGCAGCCCACAGTCACTCGACAGACGCAGGTTATCAGGCAGACCTGGCACCATGAGAATACAGTGTCTCCCAAATCCTATTGTAGCATGAAATGTCACAGCACATTAGCTACAAGAGGGATTACCCTTCCTTGAAAGTAAAGGAGGGGAGAGACCATGCAAGTGTTTTTACATAGAAAGCCTTTGGGAATATGTATGTGAACATACTGCAGCTTACGGTAAGTGTAGGGAATACTAAGTAACTTGTGAGCTGGTATATATCCAGGCAGCTGCTGTCAAATACTTTAAATTCTGCAAGTTATACTGTTGTGTGTATAGCTGGTATATAGGTCCATGATTAATCTTACAGTTGAGAAAAACACACTAAAGTGCATAAGAAGATGAGGGGCCAAGTTCAAACACAATTTCTAAATAATGAAGTAAGTGCATTGGATTAGTTAACAATAAATAATTAATGCAAGCGATGCAGTGATCCAAGTTTTTAGGTCAATATTTTGGCTTTAAGTAGCAAGTAGTAATAACAGGACATACAAAATAATAATTGTTACTAGTGCAGGGACTTAAAGTAGTGTTCCTTATAACACAAATTGTATGATATGTAACTATTAATAACATTACAACTCCAGCTTCTAATTGCCCAGTCAAGAATGAGATACACACTGTAATATCACCAAAGGCAATAAAAATAATTTGACTTAAACTTAATACTAATACTTGGCTAAAAACTTTCATCTAATGTAGACATAAATATGTGTGAGAAATATTATCCTGTGGCTTCAGTTCTGCCATTACGCCTAAGGACCATAAATTATTTCCCTCATAGACACCTCATTAAAACGTGGGGATAAGAAGAACTTTAAACTGCCCACAAGACACCTCCAACTTCAACAATCGTCTATTATGCTGTCAGTGTATTTCAGGGACCTTGGAATTTGCATTTTAAAAGATCTGCATTTTGTCCCCATACGGGCGCCAAGTGACAAGTGTGTAAACAGATTTAGATCCATATGACTTAATAAATATATATAAGAAATGGCACAGTTGGAGAGAGATTTCAAAAATATTCTAGGGTGGAAAGTGAGGGAAGGCTGCCAGGCACAACTAGAGACCCTATCTTGCAAGTATAAATTAATTATGAATTAGTATTTTTGAAGCCAATTTCACAATGCTACAGAAACACTGAAAATATGACAGGACAGTCGAAAGCAAGGGTCCCCAACAACCACCAAAAACGTGCTGCAAGGCATCTGGTACCAGGCCACAGATGAAAATACTATCTGTGTTCAAATAGACTATATAAAGAAGTGGACCTAGTGAGTGCGGCATCACCCATAGCGTTCGGCTCCAGTCAAATGAAGCTCATTGAGGTGAGCAGATATAGGAGAGAATTTGGAGGCGAGTTCCATATTTGCAATTCCGACCAAGAATATCATAGTAACCAAAGAGGAGTGACTTCGGGAAATAATGTGCTTGATTTGTCTGTTATTAATGTTCATATCTTGATTTAAGGACACATTAATAAAATAAAAATACCAGGATCATGTAGAACAGACTAACAGACCATTTTTGAATAGATAGTGAAATGGAGCCACTTCCTATGTTGAACATCACGGCTAGCGGGTTAGCTATGTCCATTTATATATACAGTCTATGGTTTAAATAAAAATACAAATAAATAAAATATAGTGTAAACCTGGTAAACAGCAAACATGAGAATTAAGACAATTTTTCTTAGCAAACCTCTTCAACCAGATTCTGAAAGATATCCCATGTTTATACTGAGCCTTCCAAGAACAAAAAAAAAAGGGTGAGGAGTTCTGCTCTAAAGCTTATCTAAGGGTGATGGTAATCAACTAGAGAAGTAGTTCTGGCTATAAAATCGCAAAAGGCGACATTAAACCTGGTTTAGGATAAAGTGATGCTGCTTGAGGCCATTTTAATCAAGTACAATTACAAACAAAAAACACACAATTTAGCCATTTCCTGTCACTTTGATGTAATTCCCTCTCTATCTAAGTAATAAAACTCTTTCCCAACACACTGCATGTATGGCATGTTTTAGAGGCTGGTATACAACAGATTACAATCATTTGACAATTATTGATGACTATTTCAATAATTGATTAGTTACAATGAAAAAAATCTTGGAAGACTATCTTTAACCTGTTGAGCCTAGAATTAATATATCACAATGGTATAAAAGCATCGGAAAAATAAGAAGTGTAGGCTCCAAGTTGGTAGATCCATATAACTTAACAAATCGAAGACATCTCACGCACAGAGCCAGACTCACGCTTATCTAAGGCTGGGCAGTGGAGCGGGGCTGGCAGACTCAAATGGACAGCTTGTGGTGGTGCTTTGGAGGGAGGCGCGAGTGTGTCTGATTCCTCCACTACTCCCTTCTGTCTGGGCTCGTCAGTCTCCGCGCGGTTCCTCTGGACTTCTTGACTCTCGATGACTGTGGGAGAATCCAGATTGTGTGTCTGGAAGTGAGGCGCGCTGTGTTTAAGCAGCTCCATCTGTAACAACGTCTGGTCCGGATACCGATTATCTGATTATATGAAGTGGAGAAATGGGAGTTTGTGATTGAGTGAATTAGCTAAGACCAGAAAGCATCGGTTTTAATGGTTAAAAACTAAACTATAACATATATAGTAATTTAAATTGTAAGCTTCCACTGTGTTCTAACTGTCTGAATATGCCATTTCATTTAAACTTCAAAGTATAAAACAAGAGGGACTACTATTGGCTTACCAACAATCAGGCTCAAAGAAACAAAAAAAGAAGTGCAATTTAAAATGTCAAAGTAAAAAAGACATTTCCCAGGATATCAACAAGAAAGATCCAAAGCATAGAATCAATGGTGTTCAGAAAGGTATTGTCTTCCCCATCACATTCAATAGCATCACTCACATAAGCAGGCCATTGCTGGTGGTAGAACCTTTGATCCAAACAATTCAACTACAAAGCTACTTTACTTTCCCCCCTTTCTACTCTTTGTCTTTGTCCAAGCTCATTGTGTATTCTCTGCAACTCTTTTTGCTAGTGATGTTCCAACATGACTGAAACTCTAGGCTCCTGGGATAGACACGTTTCTCTAACATAATGTGCATCTTTAAGCTTAAATTACTATCTAATACTGTGGCTACATTTGTCATCTTTTTAACTGTTTGTCCTCTGACTGACTTTAATGGTGGTTTTTGCAATAGCGCTTATGTAATATGAGAAGATCCCACCAAAAGAAATAGCTGTGTTTGCCTAGAACGTGTTATCCTCTGTCCTTTCTATGTCCTGTCAATGGAAGTGAATGTACTGTATATTTATGGCCATGCCCTGAACACAGTAGCCCAGGCAGTAGAAGATATCTATTACTGAAATACATTGAGTTTTTAGGAAAATAATCTCTTGGATCAACTTACTGCGGTGCAATAAGAAAATTGGACGCGTTTCACCTCTGTCTGCCTGCTATTTAATCTAATATAGAGCTAGCGAGGTAATGCAAAACAGAGGCATAAAATTCAGTCATCAGTGTGATCATTTTAGCATACAGCTCACAAAACTGTCTTCTCAGTAGAATAAATTATCTATGGTCATTGTGCAGGTGGGTCCCTTGCACTGCACTGAATGAAAGTCCCTCCAGCCATTGATTTCTGGTGGTGAGAGATGGTGAGGCCTGAGCCGAACCACTGCTGAGAGGATAATTCCAGGCTTGGTATTGGTGAGAGTGCTACAGACTGTCGACCCAGCTCCTCCTGCTCTACTCCCCCTGTCCTGTGCATTTCAGACACACCAGTTGACCCATGTTCAGTTTGTTGTCAGGGTATAAAATAACACGTATCATATTCACAACTTTGCTATTCCTTTTGGTTTCTTCCCTCAGGGGTGGACAAAAGTAACTCCAGGCAACCAAGCAGAGGTTTAAGTCTACTACTAACACTTTTGCTGCTACTACATCAACATCTTGACAATTGTAATAACCTCACTACTACTGCTGCAACTCCAATGCCCACTTCTACTGCAGATTCTTATGCCCTGACTATAACTATTACCTTAGTGCTTTATACTGCAACTAGCCCTGCTGCAACTACCATAACTACTCTGACTTATTGTGGGCCTATATTACTACTATGAAAACTACTACTAGTCCACTACAGGCAAACAGGAATTCCTCTTGTACATGGTATAATTTTAGTCTTCATTCAGCTTCTGGGCTTGCCATGTAAATCATTGTAACTAAGGTGTGGGCAATAATGAATAACCTCATGTTTTTTGTGGGATAATCACAAACTACATTTTAGTAATTGATCCAAAATTTGCTTTACATGAATATAAATGTCTTTCTTGACTAAAATTAACCACAAAAAAATACAGAAATTGATTTTACTGTCTTGTTCACAGGATCAGCCATAACATTTCTGCAGCATTTGTTATAGCTTTTTACTATCTTCTCTATTATATTATATATCAAACTATATATCAATACTCTTTATTTAAATTCAACAGATATTATTAGATATACGTATCTCCAACCTCTGTGACTCACATCAAGAAATTACATCTTTATTTATTCTACATTTAGTTACGCTTGGGACTAGCACAAATATTCCTTGTAAGTCCCTATGACATATTGTGTTGAGATTACTTGCTTTTAAGTGTTTACTCTTTTGTGAGTGGATGCATGCATCTACATTTTGACATTCCAGCAGCCCCATTGCTTAACACTGTGGTTACTGGTGCCAAAGGAACATCCGGCACAGCGACCTTTAGTGCATTCCTTGTATTCCTTTTTCCTGTCATCTGTCGACTTTGCCTTCAAAAATTAATGGAACATCTGGCTTGCTTCACGCACGAAGCGCTGCCGCAAAGGGAGTTAGAATCCAGAGCTGACAAAAGATCCAAAAGTGAAAATGTTTAACATGAGTTTGTGAAATTCTTTGCAGCTTACCAGCAACAAAAACCCTGGAACAAGTCAGTAACACTAAAGTCAAGGGACGATCCAAAGACAATACAAATGAAACACCCTCGCAGCCAAAAATAAGCACTGTCCAAGAACAATGTCAGGCTTTTCATAAAACTGCACTTTCACAATCTGCTCTAAGGGCATCTTAATATAGAAAGTACAGTTTAATCAACGTCAAAATGGCCTCTGCAAATTCAAACACATGTCCACTCTTTTTAACTATGCTTGCAGTTGCACATACTGTTATATATGCAGAAAGCGTTGTACTACAACAGAGCATCTGCATACAAAGGCCCAAACATATATGGCTCCCAGGGACTTAATTATTCATACAGGAAGTTAAATCAATGAAATATGCAGATTGCTGCTGTGCCACACGCAGACAAATGTCTTTGCTCCTTCTGATGGGTCAGCACAAACGACAAGCAACTAGAAGCAAGCGAAAGCATAATTATGAACTATTAATACAGCAACGGTTAACTGTTACTAGTTACTAGTGCATCTACTTCGGATGAATGGACAATATAAAAACTGGAGATGTTGAATATTTAAGAGCAAGGGAATGGATGGTGCTATACAAGTAGACTTGCCTCTCTGTCAGTTACAGAACGCTTATGCTCATCAACTTTTAAAATCCCGTTTCAGTGTTATTTTTACCACAGTCAGTCATACTTTTCAAGGGATACTAACACAGTAAAGCAGACATTTAGACATTGTAACTGGAGAAATGTTAAGTGTGTAGCTAGACCTTTGACAGAACCTGCAACCTGGAGAGCAATAGCACAAATATTTAATAGACACCTCAAATTCAAATTTCAAAGGTGGTCTTTAGTCTTTAGTAAAAGCTAATGTTAATAATGAAATTTAACTTAAATCATAAAATATAATTGTAGACAGTCTGAAGTCAAGTACTGTGGCTACGGTGCACATAGACAGTGGGGATGAGGCGCTTTAGTGTCTTGCCAAAGGAGCTGGTCAGTACAGTGCAGTGGTAACTGCTCTACCAACGATATTTGAGAGCTGGATTAAAACTGCCAACTTTCAGCTCAGAGGACAAACTCTCTCCCAACTGAGCTGCTGTCATTCCAATCACCTCAATAAAATGCAACATAACAATGTGATAACATGTTATGTAGTATCCTCACTACAGTCAGTAAAACGGTTGTATTTTAACAGCACAGCTGTTCCAATAATATGAGCAGCAGAAGTACTTGTACATGCAACATTTCCTAACACAAGCTCCTCACTATTGTCACGAACACAAGAGAAGTGCTGAGAGGCCACACGGTACAGCACGCCTCGGTACTGTCTGCCATGCTTTTATCCCACTTCCACTTAAATCAACACTCCACTACAAAGCTGGCTGTACCCTTGACATACGAAGACACGCACACGCTCACATGCCCACTTACTTCTTCTAACGCGTGTTTATCTCTCACTTTAGCACTGGAAGCGTCGTCTCTTTGTGTCTCCGCCGGCACAAGCCCAAAATTCACACGCACCTCCAGTTATGTGCCAGAACTTGTAGGGAACATGACTTCGAGAAAGAATGGAAGTCTCTGAGGCAGCCACTAGTGTGAATGAAGAGAGGCTTAACAATGTGTGCCTCGTCGCTTTGGCCACTGCCCAGACTGCAAGATGCTATCCCAGAAAATAATTATTCACACAGATGTAATGCAGAATTATACATGAATCTACGCAATATGCAGAAATGCATTGCAATGTGCATTATCAGTACGTATTAAAATACACACAATAGCAACTACACTTGTCTGTCTGTTGGATTGGACTAGTGAATAGTTACAAGGTACTTTTACTTTACCTGGCTGTGGGCATAATATATAATTTTATGAAACATTGCCCTGCAGGATCTCTTCAAACTTGCAGTATAAAATTTTAACTACAACTGTAGAAGAGCTGCGTGTCAAGGGAAGACAAAGTTTTGATTCGATAAATGCTCTGAAGCTGTGGAAGTCAGCTCTGCAAGCAACAAGATGTCAATATCCTTTAGCAGCGGTGATGGATGGTAGATATACTCAGCAAATGCACAGAAAGTATAAAATTAAAAGGTCAGAAAAGCCTGGCTAGCTTTTGGTGAGTTCGTCCATTAGCAAGTCAAAGGTTTCCTTGATTTAAACACCTTTACATTGGGCCAGATATGTGCAGTATACACGTTTAACAGCTAACCACATAAAGGATCAAGATTTTAATTTTTTTTTTCTTAGGATTCGCTATCATTGCAAGATATACATTTCTTTATAAATGCATTACCCACAAGATCATGTTAAGAAAGAAACCATTAGGATGTATTTGAGATTGACAGTTGGGGGTGAATGTGTATTACAGTGAGCATCAAATCAGATAAAAATTCAAAAACCTTGCTGCTGATGAAGACTGGTCCTATTTTTAGTTAACCAGTGTAAAAATAATAAGAAAAACACTTTAAAATATTACATTAGAGAACATTTGTTTTGGCAGTAACATGTTTATTTCTCATCCAGACTCCTCTTTTTGCTACCTCATGTTCTGACACTTAATTGGCTTAATTTTTGCACTAAATTGCTCAGCCACTTGACCTTCACTGCGAGAGGTGTTGCACTTGTCAAAATCTGAAGCAGGTCCTCTCAACGCCTGAACCAGTGACCCTTTATTAATGCAGTAATACAGAGCTTTCATAGCGTTTGGACTGCAGAGCAAAGTGCAACCACACAAGTGCAACTAAACTATGTTGATGTTTGTAAGTGCTGCTGCCCTTAATCACAAATGTCAAGCTGAAACACCACAAACACCACAGCAGCCTGCCAACACACTATTTTGAATGAGTGTGGAACTATCTTTAGCAATTCACTGGCATGGGTAAGTAGACACACTCACCAACAGGGGAAAGACACACAGCTTTTTTTTTCAAGTGTTTTTAGTGACCATTCACTTTGGACAGACTCCCTGTAATCACAACAGCCTATATTTGAACTGAGCTGACATGCGTGCCGCACACAAATATTAGATAACTCTGATATAAAAAATAAACGCTCACCCCCAAAAAGTAATTTGACTGGGGCCCAACAAAAGGAGTGTTTTCACTGGATAATCCTCCCGCGGGACGGTAGAGGCTGTATGTGTGTGAGTGTGTGAGTGTGAATGTGTGGTGGTGATGGGGGGGGGTTAGTCTACGCAGGGATTTCATTAGCAGGAATGGGAGATGTTTGGCCCGGGCAGGCACCTCTGGCTTGGAGACAAGAGTTTGTGTGAATCCCGACTAAAGTGTCTGAGCGAGCAAACAGTGTGGCGGCTTTACAGACTTTAACACTGTTTTCTTATGTACTTTGCAGAAACAGGGCGGGAAGAGAGGGCTATTTACCTCTGTAACAGTTTTGTACAGAAGACAAAAAGGGGATTGCAAATGACTGAAGTTTATCTTACAGTTTATGTTTATGTTACACTTAATTGTTGCGTTATTGCAGTTCTAAATTTGCCTTTGAGTTTGTAATGAATACGTACTATACAACATTTACTAAATAATTTACTCTGCATCTTGATTGGTACGTAATAGCTATGGTTGAGGCTGGAAATAGTTTGCCTGGAAAGTGTTTTAAAGACATGAATTAAAACACATTACTGTACATCACATCTGTCAAACTCAAGGCCCGTGGGCAAAATGTGGCCCGCCAGGTCATGTTATGTGGCCGGCGACAAAGTAAATTAAAGGTATGACTGTCTTAAAATATCAGTTTATCAGGAGATACACAGTTACACAGACATTTTTTCATATCTATGCAAATCCATATGCAATATTTGTAACTTGAATAAGTAATAAATATAGAAAAAGTAGTTGCATTTATTTTACATTACATTTGGTTACATTTATCTTACAGTTACATCTGGCGACCATTTTGATGATGTGGCCCTCTGTGAAAATGAGTTTGACACACCTGCTGTACATGATCACTCATTCTTTATGAAATATACTGTACTATAGAGTCTGCACATTCTAGATGCAATACTTACATTAAAAGTACACTATGGAACTTTTCTAGCCAAGCAAACATCTCCATGGAGAAGAGCAGGTGATGGAAAAATTACAAAGTGCACCTTTATAGCAACGGTGATCAATTCTTAGAAACAGTACAAGTAGCTAAACGGATTGGAGAAAACTGAATATGTGGAGTCTGAGCATTTACCCTGAACAAGAAGCTCCCCTTGATAATAAATAAAAGGCTAGAATTGATGGTTGATTCTTACTGAGAGTCAAGTGTTCATTAAGCCCTGATAAAGCCCAATAATGTTCCCAGCATGCACCATTATGTCTGATGAAGAGGTGAATTATCTCAGTGAAAGGCGAGTCTGAGGATCTACGCTAACCTCCAGTACAGAAAGGAAGGCAGGTCCAGCTCTATTGACAACCTTAAGTGAAAATATGAAGTCAGAAAAATAATGACTTTTGTGAAGGGCACAAATTACTAACTGACCAGTCGGCTGCATACTCCGATTCAAGACCTAAGAGTGGGAAAATAAAAAAGGATTGGAGATTGAACGGAGGAAGTCTGAGCTAAGTCGTACAAGGAACAACATTGTGGGGCAAATCCCTCTAGGCGATTCTTTCAATTATCTGGCTGGTCCCTGGTGTAAGGATCACTCGCCCACCAACGCAGAACTGCCATAGAACCACGGGGGAGCTCACACAATGAATGAGAAACGATAATAAGAAATGCATTCGCCAAATCCCCACATCACTGACATCATGGATTAACAATGGAGGACAATGGAATATAACAGAGTTTGGTTTATTCATATTCAAATAGATTAAATGTGAAAAATTCCATGCATAGACTTAATAGACTGAGCATTACACATCCTAATTAATATGTGATTATGGCTCAGAGCAATAGGAAGTATGTATAAGTTGCAAATCAGAGTAAAGGTTGTTGCCCCAAGAAAAAAGAAAAGGCATCCTAGAGACAGAAAAGCCCAAAGGTAACAATAATTATAATTTCCAAATTTCATATATTTGACAATAACAAAGGCTTAAAAATGATAGATCCCCAGTGGCAGTTCTAAATTTTCTTTGAAATGAATACGTACTATTCATAATTTTCTCAATAATTTACTCTGGAAATAGTTTGCCTGGGTAGTGTCTGAAAAGCATCAAATAAAGTGCATTACTGTAAGTGATCACCCATTCTTTATAAAATATACTTTTACTAGATTCTGCCCATTCTAGATTCAGAAAAGCCAAAACGTAAGAATAAATAACATTTCCAAATTTCATATATTCAACAATAGCAAAGGCTTAAAAATGGCAGAAACCCAGTGGCAAATCAATATTGTAAATTGTACAGTAAGTAAATGCAGAACAATGCAGTACATGTTTTCCAAGTAAGGTTCATAATCATCTGTTTAAATATCTGATTAAATATTTACAACATCTTGCCATTCTCTTCCAGTTCAAAAATTAATCAGTGAATGTTCATAAGCGATGACGGCCTAATTAAATGCTGAATTCATTACAGATCATTAAATTGCAGGGAGAGATGTGTGCAATAATAAAGCAAGCAAGCAAGCTCTGGTGGACAAAAAATCATTTACTAAGAAACAAAATCAGCCTCCTCATTATGCTAGGTTAAATTGTGTATAATAGAGAGGCATGCGTTATAATTCAGAGAAGCACTGACTTTTAGAATACTTACTGTGTATAACTGCCATGAAGACAAAGCAAAAGACAGTGGTGGTAACTGCAGTTTCCTATAGTAAAAGTCTAAACTAAGCCAGTTGCTCAAATAGTGCTTAAAATGGCCATTAATCACTATGTCACTAATATTAATATTTAATCAGTGAGCTACATCAGAAGAGTAAAGATCTGGAGATACACCACTCCATGGAGATGTGCGTTCTCCATGGAGGAAAACTGATAGGGGACTGTCCATCAGAAAAGGTATACAATTTTCTTTTAAAATAAATAAAAAAAATAAATAAAATAAGGTAATAATTAAGTAAGGAGAGTTCTTACCACACACAAAGACAAGAAACAATCTACACAATTCTTCAAAAATATATTCTGACTCACTTCTAACCTTTGAAACATTCAGACAAAACCCACAGTTTCCAAACTAGTCCATTTTCTTCTACTGATTCGTGTTGCTTTAAAGGTTGAGATCAATATGATCTCTCCCTATCTCTAAACACTAACTAGGCTTCTTTTTCCTGGCCGCACTAAATTACTCAGAGAAAGCCTTAAAATAGCCAACGGTTAAAGGTTGTGCTCTTTGCCAGTTACTTTTATCCCACAATAAAAGTCTTTGTCAAGCACTTACCGTGTTGTTCTAGAGGCTAGCTCACTAATACAGGGATGTGTAATTCTTAAACAGTCATGACATAGACATTTTTAAGCCTCTGGTGTTTTATATTTGTTGCTGAAAATTTGTACTTAGCTCCAAGGTGAATTTGCCAAAACATCTGCGTTACTAACGGGGAATTATGTTCACTGCCAGACATTATTAGTTCACTGGATGTAGTATATTGGGACCGTTGGAAGCTGGCTAAGATCTCAGTATTTTTACAGTGTACTGGAGGAGGTAGAGGGCTCTGACAGGAGCTTTAAGAGGCTGGGAATCCATTAGACAAGGGTCGCTCCAAAGTGGCCAACTATTAAAAATGCAGCAGCACCATTACTCCGTGAACCCCACCTCCAACTCACTCTGCTTCAAGTGTCGCTCTGTGTTTGATCTCTTTTTGTGCTGAGCTATTTCTCACTGGACAACCGTATGTTCTTTTCTTTTTTCAATTTCCACTGTGGGTTCTATAACAAATCAGCTTTCACCTTTTTGATTTTTAATATTATTCACAGGGCTCTGTATGGGCAATGGACTGTCAATACAACTCTTTTAACCAATGTTATTCAGTCAATTCAAAATTTTACATCGATATAAGATTGTGACATAATTTAAATGATAAATTGTTAACTAAATTATGTGAGGAACGATGTCGGTTTATACTATTGCCTAGTTAAAAGTTACATATAGGTTACAGATGGCTTGATAAGAACTGCTTTTGTTTTTTCATTGTTTGACTTTTCCTGAGCCTTTAATGTATGCTTTAATGCTCAGAGCGTGCAGTGATATTGATTTGGTTTAGGTTTTAGCTCACATGTCCTTCCCGGCACAACCTTCTATCTGCTATTCTATATTTAGACAACTGTTTTTCATAGTTTTAAATTTTCAAAGCTTCAATGGTTTTAAATTATCTCATGTGCTACAGTTTCTATTAATAACTTTGTTCTTATTGCACAGCTTTGGTCAGTATCCTACTATCGCTGTATGAGGACAAGAATAGCACAGCCCACAGAGAATAATAAATGAACATATATGGGTGGTTAGGAGAGTCCCTTTTAGGCTGTAAAACTACCCAGGCCCGGCATTGTGAACAGATGGCAGAAGACAGGCCGAGAGTCAGAGCCCAGAACACAGTGGGAATGAGGCAAGTGTATTTGGTCAGGCATTAGAAGAAAGAAGCATAAGGCCATTGTCGTATCTCCATTTTGGCACATGACGTTATCAAGCACACCAATAGAATAGCTGGGTTTAAAACAGCAACAACCATGCCATAATAAGGGAGGCTGTAAAATGGGCAGATGTGTGAGGAGAAGCAGGGCATAAGCAGAATGCATGCAGGGATATAAAACCTTCAGACCATGCTGACTCTGTACACTTTGGCTTCAGTAACAAGTACATGACATGATGACTACCTTTGAAAGCATTTTATTAATACTATTGTGAAGATAATGATTAGATATAGAATTTTAATAAGCTATAATGCATGTAACTTCAGAAAATACTGAAAAAAGATAAGTATCCAGTGTCCTGTAAATGTTTGGTCTTTTTCCTTCAGTCAACCTTCCCCAGTGTTTACTCACTAGTGCTAAGCTGAGTGCTGACCGCATTTATCTAGTGCATAATAGAGAGTAATTGAATGTGAAAAGCTCATTTTTGAAGTGATTGAATATTCTATTTAGATGTCCAGGCGTGTCCGCATGTGTCATTACTTTGATATCAGCTGAATGCTGTTTCTCATTAGCCTAATTAAAACTCCTTGTGTGCCACTGAGCGTATTAGCACACTGATCAGCAGCAAACTAATGATCGCTCGGTTGATAATGTGACTTTTTTTCCTTAAGCTGCCTCTTATCATGCTCTTGGTAATTATCAAGAAACTTCCACATCCTTAGTCAGTCACCATCAGAGGCTTAAGGAAAACACTCAGCTAGCTCATCATCAAGGACAAACTGGCATGGTTTTGAATTAGGTTACTACAGAAATAAATAACAAAGTAAAAGGTGAATGAGAAGCCTCAGCAAAGAACTTCAAACATCAAATGAACGTAAATCATCTGGCTTTTGTGCCAGAATATCCTAGATCTATTGGATGGATAAGGGTCACTGTCCATGCATTAGTATATTATGATCTACTTAACAAACATGATCATTGCAACAGCAGTCACAGCCCACATTCATTTGTTGCATTTTTATTAGATCTAATTAGAGGTTTTAGTGGCCTTTGACGAGCAGAGCACCCCCAGTGGACAGCTACACCATGCAGATGGACAACACAGACGCCAAATGACAACAGTTAAAAGTCTACTATTTGAATATTACCAATAGTGTGAGCATCACAGATTTGACTCCTCAGGCCAAAGTCCCAACCGGTTGTAGCCTGTGGTTACATTTTAACAAACAGAAAACACAACTGTACATCTGTGCCTGAACATTAACCCAAGCAGCGATCCCCTCAAACCCTGTTACAGCATGATTAAGAGCACCCGGCTCACATAAGGGGCCCAGCCCCTCCCCTCACATGGGCTAATGTACACTAACTGTACCTATAGCCTATTATGGAGGCAGAACCAAGGCAATTCTCTGTTTAATAGCCTCACATTCACACACACTTTGTCATGGATAAGTATTGTTGGTTTAAGCCAGTCATTTCATGGCTGGCTTTGTGCAAAAATGGGCTGTGTGGGCTTACATATTAAATCCAAACGGGTTCTTAGAACCGCTGTGTTCACATAACTACAGCGAGACTCAAAGAGAAGAACCAGGCCCTTAAAGGAAAATGATTACAGCAATCTGACCATTAGATATAATTATTAGGATAATGACATATTCTATTTGGCTAAATGTGTGTCAATGTATAACATAAGAGCTTATTTAAATGCCCTTGGAAAGTGAATGGAGCAGCTACATACAGATGATTGATTTCAAAGGGGAGCCACCACTCTGGAGACAAGATTAATCAGACTCCATTTCAATCTACAATCACATCAGTGAACACACACAACACCTGTGAAGGCCGCAACTCATGTACTTCTATTGTATGCTCCCATTGTGCAGACGAACATCCTGAAAAAGTCACCTGCTGCCAGCCACCTGCATTCATTAAAGATCCTACTTGCTTATCTATGCATTTTTATTTGTTTATGAACCAGTCAGTACTCTAAATTGTATATAATATATTAATGTCAATAACACTTAAATACAATGTATACCAATATAGAAGAGAATTATACCACAAGCTTCATGCATCCAACTGATGGTGACCTGCACTGAGAGGGGTCAAACCTGCAGCCACCAGCACACAGAGCAAGAGCAGTTATTGACAAAGTCTCAGATGCAGTCACAGGTTAGAGTGGACACATATACACCTTTTATATATGGATATGTGGAGGGCAAACAACCACAGCACTGATGGGGACACACACGGGGGAAGCCAGGATCCAATTTGATTTGACCTTGACAGCGCTAGAGGTTATGGAAAGGTGGGAGGGATGTGGCGATAGATGGCGAGGCAGAAATGAAGAGATGGCGTGGGCCGCATGCCTGTTGCAGATACTTGAGAAATGACCTTGAACTGGCAGAGATAAATCATGGAGAAACAGACAGCACAGTGACACAGTGACATCTGTACACATAAAACGCTTTGACGCATGTGAATAAAACCAGGGAGTCAATCTAACATAGATGTGTGCAAGGCGTGTCAAAGAATTTCAAAATCTGTTTTCTGGTGGGGAAAACAACCAGTAAATCATAGCAAATAATGTTGTATTTGAAAAAACACCACCATGAAGTCTCATGTAACAACATAAAAAAACATAAACAAAATCCTCTGAGAGATAGGAGTATATGCTTTACTTTAATTAATTAGTTATTGTAAAAGCATATATATAAACACACAAACACGCACACACAAAAATCATATTCTAACAACATTACAGTGTACAGTTTGTGTTATGAAAGTTATTAAGTAGTGAACAGGCTTATATTTTATATTGGAAAATAACAACACTCTTAATAATGACTGTAATTTGTCAGGTGACAGTCACAATCTTTTTATCAATGTGACACATTGTGTATTGTGAACACAACACAACTTATATTTATTGTCATAATACATAATACATCCTGGATGACCTGTAAAGTTACATGTGCGGTAGCATGTGCGGTAGTTTGAGTAAAACTGAGCTACCGCACATATACGTCCTCTCCTGTCCCCGCCATCAGACATGTTAATGTGTGAAGTGAAAGGGCAAATCACATGTAGTGGATTAATTTAAGACTGAAAGTTTATCCATCTATGCGACAAACTGACACTGTCAAGGGTATACTTCAGGTCTGCCTATGGACCAGCATTATAGACTCCCAACTTAAGCAGAGGATAAGGTGTACAGTGTAACTTTCTGGTGGAGGGTCCGTAACCTGCTTGTCTCATGGAAATAATATAATAAAATTATGTTTTGCTTGGAATGTTCCACATTGTTACTTAACTTATGGAAACAAGCAGGTGACCCCACTAGGCAAAAAAAAAAAAAGAAAAAAAATCCAGGTAAAATATTCAACTTGATGATTCAGTGCATTGGGAAAGATATTCAATCATGATTACTGATTCCTAAAATAAAAATTGCAATTATTTAAATAAAAATAAATAAACAGTATATGCCTAAAATATTCCTGAAGTAAAATGACCACACACAGTACCATATCTGCGTCATGTAAAACAAGACTATTTTCTGTCCTTTTCAGTATTGATTCTTCTGTCTTATAAAATGTAGACATACTACCTTCCTACATCGCATGTATAAAAACAAATGAATCATGACAAACAACACAAATGGCTGGCCATACAATAAAAAGCATGATCAATACAACGGCAGTGATCCATTTTGTGTTGCTTGGTGGTAAAGATTCAAGTGTGTGAAACATCTGTGTGCATGTGAGCGCTAAAATAAACATATTTCCTTTCTAGATCGCCTTTCCCAACTCTATCTGATTCATATCTGCAGCTATACATTACACTCAAGTTTCATCAATCATGTCTATAGCACGCCATCATCGCGAGTGGCTGTGGGAATATGGGGTGGGGATGGCCAGTGATGAGGGCTGTAGTGCCTGAGTTGGTGGTTGCATGACAAGAGCTGAGGGGACGTAGCATGGGTAAGGGAGGGGTGACTGGGCCCCATTGCCCTGAACTTGAACCTAAAGCTGGTGGGTCAGAGAAGGGACAGAGGGGTCAAGTGCTCTGAGCAGAAAAATCGCAGGGTAAAGCCAGATGAATGACAGCAGACTAGGATTTTAACTGTATTAGAGGACAGAATCTTGTTGTTGGAAATTTTGTAATCCATAGAGAGCAATGAAGCAATGAAAACAAGCACCATCAGACCAATTGGTAGTTTTAATACAATGAAAAAGAAAAGGAAAAAAAAGGATTATTCAGCAGTTTCCAGACCCATCTAACACACCACAAAGAATACAGTGATTTGCATATTGATTCAATAGTGTTGGATACTCCCTCTGAATTGATTTTATAGCATGTGACACCTTGTGACTTTGATAAAAAGACACACATCTCATTTCTGGAGTTGCCACACCAAATCTTCCACATCACAGCTTAATGTTTTGCCAATTCATCTGAGGAAAAAGTCTCCACAGCTTTGTTGTGCCGAACCGCCACATTTTGAGGGGTACACACAGTTTAATGACAAATCTTTTTTAGTCCTGCATACCAGTGAGGCCTTGGGATGTGCTTATCTTCCTCCTAAACACAATTCATTGGTTGTTATGCCAATTGTCCCTCCTTACACAGTTTCTGCATGTATCCAGGTTTGAACTGTCACAATGAGCTGACTGTTTGATAACCCCTAGTAGCTTAATTTGCATACTGCCCTGTGCATCAAAAGTCCTTCCACCCCTCTACTTACCCAAGCTTGTAACTGGCACAATGGCTCTACAGCTCATCGTTATCATGAGTATACATGAAATAATTCGGAATCAGCATGCCTACCTTGGTCTGGAGATAGTGGGGGTAGTAGTAGGTGTAGTGGGGGTACATTGGCTGCTGTTCCAAACGTTTTCCCATGTAGCTGGAATCCTCTTGAAGATCCTGGATGCTGGAGATTTGGAAGCTGGAGGACTGGCTGGACTGGATCCTTTAAAAGCAGAGAGGATGCCGAACAAGAATCCTTCTTCTTCTTGCTGGTGTAAAAGAGTACTGTGACAAGAATGCACACAGTGGTGGTTAGTATGGCAGGATTTGGGGGTACACTTTTAGCCAGTCTAGTCGTCTCGTAATTGTTTTAAACCATTCTTCACTTGAGTCCTGACCATCCACAAACACAAGGTGATCCAGAGTGGTAGGGAAAGGGCATAGGGAAGATACAGGAGAAACAATGGAGGTAATTGAAGAGAGAGGAGGAAAGCACGGATAGAAGACAAGAAGGATGAAGGGAGGAGGGAAGGAATGATCCAGTTGCCGGCTCCTTGCAGACTAAGAAACAGACTTGTTGTTCTCCTCCGCTGCCCCGAGCATGTCCCTTGAAATGATTCCAAGCGTCTTTATCTTCTTCCTCTCTTCAGTTCCTTTTCCCAGACAAGGAGATCCCACCAGGAGCTGTATCCCAGTCTGTGATTTATCCTGCTAAGACAACTCAGGATGTGGAGAAGAGGATGTGGAGCTATAACTGCCACTGTCTTTTGTTAAGCTCCCGCAATGGATAGATAAATAGATAGGTATAGAGAGCTGGTGTGAAGGATGAGCAGAGGAGAAAAAAGTCCAGATGCCACACGCAGCCAGAATCCTACGGATCCACAAGATGCCTGTTTTTCCCCAAACTCTTTTCACGATTCGTCCTGTTTCTTCTTCACGGCGAGCTCCCCGCTGGCAGTCGTCAGTTTAGTGGCAGCGGCAATGGTTGGTGTGTGACCGTGCATGTAACTGAGGAGGGAGAGAGTGTATGTGTGTGTGTGCGGCTGGGGCTGTCTGCTCCACTCTGTGAGCCTAGACAGAGGGGCTCGGCTTCAGCACGGCTAGGCTCCTCCCACCTCCAGCTCTTCCCCTCTCTCCCAGTGTGTGTGTGTGTGTTTCTATGGCAAGAGAGAGAGCGGGAGAGAGAAAGTAGGGGGAGTGACCGGTCCTGCCCTCGTCCGAGCCACTGGAACAGACAGGAAAGGGCGGTCGTGTTGGCAGAGAGGCGGAGCTGGCACAGGGAACGTGGAGAGCCAGAGCTGGGGTAAAAGGTGAAAGAAGGATACATGAGTAGTTAGAGTGGAATTTGGATAGAGACAGAACCCCCTACTGGTACTTAGGAGGCGCAGCAGTGGCACTGTAAAACACAAAATACACATTTGAAAGTTTGTAAACATAGGTGCTGAAAAAAAAAAAAAAAATAGAACTCTATGCCAAATCTTGTTTCTATTAGTATTAGGTATTATGAAGTAAGGCTGTCAAAAAATGTTATTCAGATACTCATTTGAGCAAATTTTGAAAATTTAATAAATAGGATAAAGTTGGACCTTCTCTGAATAGTTTTCGAATGGTCTTCGTCTAAGACCACATGATGATATTAAAGAAACTATGTTCCAAAAAACATTAGAGATGCTCAAAAACATTTTAAAACATATTTTCTCCATCATGTAAAGTGCCTTAGGTGTCTTGAAAGGCACTACACAAAACAAATATATTATTATTACTATTATTTTGTGTAGAAAATTACATACATCATTATGAAGCCTTTTCCTTGGTATCAAAATGGAGTTGGAAATTTTTGTATCATGGCGACACAACTTGGACGGATGCTTAACAATTGAAACATCTGGAAGACTCTTATTCAGTTAGTCTCAGTGCAGGAGACCACGGTCAGTTGTAAGATTTGAAACAAAGCAATACCATATCTAATTCTCATAGAAGATACAGCTTGTGTGCTGTTCATGCCAGCAAACATGACTGAGTAGGTGTGTGCATAGAACAAACAGTACAGCTCCAAAAGCGCTAAAGGGCCCCACACACAGCGCAATGTGTGGCACAGTGACCCACTGACACACTGCTGCCTGTCTGTGATGTAACCAGGTTTAAGTAGTGCTCTTACATAAGCGCAGTGAGCCATGCATGGAGAGAACGGCCTGCCCTCCGACTGCAGCAGCGTAAAACAGACAAGACTTGGCGCACAATGCAAGATCAGTGTGCTGGAAAAGAGAACACAGCACACAAAACCTCCTCCAAAGATAAGAGCAACGCTTCTTGTGGCCAATTAACGCAGGCTGCCATGCATACAGCAAATCACTGTCTTTGTGCTATTGTGTGCTCATCCGAGAGTTCTCTCTGTACCCAATCTATTTTTATTGCATTCTTCTGTCAGCCAATACAATATACACTGTAATCAAACGTCAAGTAAAAGGTTAACTCACAACGTGCCACCTTCCAAAATAGAATTAACCTTATTTCAAGTTAAAAAAGAGATATAAAAATGTACTTGTAAAATGTATGCTCTTTTTGTGTGTGTGTGATCTGTGTGCGTTTATCATTTTTTATTTGTTTTTACTTAAACTCGTATTTTGTGGGCATTTAATTCAACTGAAAATATAAGTAGCAACACTTTTCCTCACATTTTGTGCGGGGTATTGTTTTAATGTGTAAGCAAGCACAGCCGCAACCTGTAATGCTGCAGTTATTATCAGATACGATCATTATGGCTGGAAGCTAGTGGTCATTTCCAGTCACACCAAAATAGCTTGTTAACAATAACTGCGTATAACCATGTCCCTTCTGTGAAAACAATCTTCCTTTAAATGCTTTTTTATATTCTCACAAATTAGCTTGTTTGTTTTTATTTTTCAGTATTTTAGTAGAGCTAGAAAGTTAAGTATGTACTAGCATCTCAACTGACCACGGAGCACAGCTGCAAAAGTAGCTATTCCCAGAAAAATAATGGCGTCCTTGTCTCATAAAGGTTAGCGCCGCAATTGTTTCTGTGGACCCTTGTTCTCATTCTAGATACTCAATGTGCTTTTTGAGATACATTTCATAATCCTCCACTTGTATGACCTTAGCCTGCAGTAACTTTAGATTTAATAGCTTCAAACCAGAATGTGTACTAAGAATATGTGGAGGTGCAGCAAGCAAAGCAGGCTGTATTGATTTTATTGCACTTGTAGTTAAGGCATGTACGTTCTACAACCTTTGCAGTCAGAAGGTTACACAGTGAAGAGGAAGGTTATGAATTCAATGCACTGTGAGTAAGTGGAATGCCACGTGCACTATGAGAACAGGTCTGTGATGCATGAGAGCACACCAGCTAATGTTAAAAAATCAAGACAATGCTGACAATGCAGTTTGGTGAAACAAAGAGAAAATTGATTCATATGCATGAGATTTTATAGCATAGCATTCACAAGCAAAGGCAAAACACCAATATTTTAGAATGTATACTGAATGCATACAACTACCTATTAAATTTAACTAATAACTTCTACTTTTACTACTACTTCAACTCCTATAATTACTACTACAAAAACATAAACTACATGCAGGGTATCTCACATCTACAAGCTATTCAATTCATGCCACAGTTGTTCCCCAGAGGATGATTAGTTGTGGTTACACCAAAAAGGAAGTTGAAAGGAATGAGGAAAGAAAGTTAGTGATTTTGTCATTAACTGTTATTAGCCGACCAATTTGTTGCACCTGACTTGTTTTCATCAACTTAATTTGCCTAAAAACCCCATTGAAACCATAACTAATTATCCAAAAGGAGAGGATTTTGTAGCAGGGTGCAGCACAAATACTAGACAGAAAGTGGCAGCTGGATCAAAATATCAAAGTGTTTTCATTGACACTGTGTTCTTAAAGACCCCGGTCTTCAAAGCACTTCTCAAATGGAGCAGGAAAGGCCATGCTGTGACTCAGGGATGTCTTCCTCTCATCGCCCCACACCAGATGTATCACAAATGCTTCTTTAGCAAAAGGCTGGAAAAACAAAGGCAAGATTCGACTTCTGCAAGACTGCTATTCAAACAAAACGGTGTCCAGGATGTTACACAAAAGCACAACGATGGGTATTTGCACATTTACAGTGTTAAATGGGCTATTACATGCAATTGCCACACGCAGCATGAAGCAAAGTATCTGTGTGCAGTCCTCCTGAGATATGAACGGAGTGCAGCATGTATGTCCTATGATCAGGAAAATCTAATAGAGCAATTCAGTTTGATACACATTAAGGTAACACAGGGGGTATCAGCAGCAGTTGTGTTTGAATAACGTTATAGCAAATTATAACGTTATTCAAACATTACCAAATTATGTTTCGGTGTTTATGTTAAGTCCAAACATCATGGCAAATCAAAAAGCAGTTTGGATTTTTACAAAAGCATACTTTGATAGTTCTGTGTTTTTGTGTTTCATTTTACAGTCCATTCACTTTTTGTGCAATACACTTTTCAGATGGATAGCCATAATATATGTAAATACTGTAATCATTATAATTTAAAAACATAAATCAAGATATTATTTTTTGTCAATATTGCAATTTTACATCATATTACATCAACAGTGTGTACGTCAGCTCCTTTGAAGGATCCAGCCATTAAAATGGGACCCAGCTTTATAGTCATTTACACTTCTTTTTAATGTTATAGTACTATTTAATTGTTTGTGCTGTGTCATGAAAAAGAATGTCATTGGGCTTTTCTATATACATAAATTGAAATAAAATGGGTTAAATTAGATCTCAAGTCAATTCTTTTAAATTACTTAAATAGCTCAAATATTATGCCAATTTTTTATTTAGGCTACATTTCGGCAGATCAAACTGGGCAAAGCACTTTTGGCCTAATGCCTCTTCCTCCCGCAGTTGTCTTCATAATCCTCTGAATAACTGGTGAAAACTGCTGTCCTTTCTCCCTTGCAGACAGACATCCTTGTAATCATAGTAATGGCCATGTTTTCCTAATTGGTAGTTGTGAATCTAATCTTTGCAGACGTAAAATTGGACCTCACTTGGAGACTCCATACCATCTATCTTCTAATTTTTGTTATTTTTGTTCTTTCTCATTCTGGTGGTGGTTACAGAATCCTGGATATCCACCTTTTCACGCTACGATTCCTGAACCAGGAGTTTTCTGTTGAATTTTCCATTGGCTTTTTATATCCAGTTTATGTCTGTATATTTAAAGCAGGTGAACCAATCCTTTGTAGTCTACCAAGTATCCTGGACTTCATTTACCTCAGTTGCTTGTGTCTTGTGGTCATCTTCGCATTTGGCATTTTGGGGTTGGGAGGTTTGAGAGGTCTGCATATCATCTGGCTGTAGCAAAAGATGAAGTTTAAATCTGTCAACTGGCCAAACTGTTGTAGGAGTGAGGATGTCGTGCTACTCATACGAGCCACTTCTTCAGTTCTGATCAAATTGCTGGTGGACACTGCCTTATATCTATCTCAAGGGAGGGACTACCTACACTGAAACTATAAACAGCTATTGTCTCCAGTTTCAGCTGAAACCACCATATGCAACCTTTAATGACCCTGCTATTGTTCTCTTTGTTTGTTTTGGGTCTGAGGATGGAATCATAGATCTGTGAGACATTATGTCTCAGGCCCCCTCCCTTCAGATTAATAAAGCAGCGTCCATCAGCAATTTGACCAGAACTGAAGAAGTGGCTTGTATGAGCAGCGAAACATCTTCACTCTTACAACGATTTGTCCAGTTGACAGATTTAAACTTCTTCTTTTGCTATGAATCAGACCTGGACAACTGGGGGAACCTCAGTGAACCTCAGGAACAGGTTCACTGTGAGGTCCGGTATCTTCCTCGACCACTGGTTTAGTGCTGGTCAGCTCATCTTGAAATTCAGCATTCATCACCTCCTCCTCAGTCTGTATTGCTGGTCCTTCTTCTTGTGAAATGAAACAACTGCCTCTCCAAAAGTATCCTGAGTGGGCTGGACCTCATTTAGCTTCACTGCTAAGGTCTTCTTATCTTCTGATTTTTCATCTTCCAGTAAACAACAAGTTTTTCCTTCCATAACATCTTCTGAGTCTCCTCTTTGCCCTTTTTCTTACTCATTTTCTTCCTATTCTTTATCTTCTTTTTGGCAACATTCATGGCTCCATCCTGACTTGCATCTGATCAAACTGGGGAACTTCAAGCACACTGATAAAACTAGCATCAGGTTCTGCCAGTGATAATTTTTTGGAGTATTTTACCGTTACCTGAATTACATTTTCTGGTTCATCAATGACTCTAAAGAGCCTCATGCTCTGTGTCTTCAGCTTAGTTCTTCTTAGTGTTAGTGGCATCTTCTTCGGAATCAGCTTTGGTCATCTCATCTTCTTCATTCTCAAGTGAAATGACTTCTGCAACCTTGCTAGAAATGTTATGGACAGTTTACCTCTGCTGCAGTTTTCTTTTCTCTCACAGACTTAGTAATATCCCTCAAAATCTCTACTGGAGTAGACTTCTCCACAGTTACGGTGACCACACTGTGGTAGAAGCTGAGTAATTTTGGGCTCCAAACCTGAGACTTTGGACCTTTCCTAAATGTAAGTATAAATGCTGGGATTTGTCCTTTCTTGGAGCAGTGTTAACAGGAGCTTCTCCCTGGACCTCCACTCCTGAGCAGCTTTGACCTCTCCTCTCTCCTGGAGACTCTCCTCAGCCTCAGCCTGCCCAGCTGGACCAACTCTATGGACAAACTCCTGTAAAGTAAACTGCAACTAATGTAATAAAAAGTCCATTCAAACTTTCTTATTTGGAGAGATTGCCAACAGACATTAATTCTATTTTTACTATTAGGGGAAAAGAACCCCATGGATTAATAATAATTAAGCTACAAGGAGAAAACAACCATGTTTTCATGGCCTTTGTTTCAATAAACTTGGCCAGTATAGCTTGTGCGTTGGATAACATATATTTGTGTATTAATCTTAAAAGGCACAGTGTAATTATGCCTAAACCTTTACTTGTAAATTACTACTATGATAGAAGCCTCTAACTTATGCATTTAACTTTTTACAATCCCTGTATGTTTCAAATTAATAAGTAAATGATACTGACCGGACAGACTGTGTAAGATTTAAGATGGACAGTAATTTAACACATTTGTGCTGATATATTAATGTTGATACCTGTGTTTGTTTGTTATGCCATCATAATCATAATAGTTTAATAATTAAAAGAGTGTCTGAAAATGTTTAATGTTGATTTTCTTTTCTTATCTGTAGCCTCTATGAGAACATAAAGCACTGATGGCTTTGCAGAAGTATTGGCTGACAAGAAGATGCGGGTGATGGGTCAAACGGAGGTGACAATAAAGTGAACCTCACACTGCACTGGAGGACAGCTGACTTGCCTATTTCTCCAAAGAAATGCACACTCCTGCCACTAATTATGTATGTGGCATTGCTTATTGAAACACTATGGCAAATCATTACTCAGCAATTGGACTTGGAACACCAAGCACTAAGTGACTTATGGTTATTGAAACCATGTTGATGCCACAGCCAATGAGACGAACTAGCAAGGAGAAAACATATTAATCTCATAATAAAAAAGATTGCACAAACTATATGAAGCAATCGATGCATGTAAAATCATTCCAGTCCAATAATACCAGCATGGCACGCATCATTACTAAATGTAGTGACAAATCATACTGTTTATTGGACAAATCGTCCCTTCTAACTTCTCACTCCCACCTTCCACCCCAATTTCCCAACACTAACCCATGCTTCACTTGATTAGAAGAAATATAAAAATAATAAGAGCGCATCACAGGATTCATTTGAACAATTATGTAAATGAGACAGAAGATGGAAACTTTTATTAATGCTGCGATGTTGAAGTGTTGCATCAGATAGTGCTGCTGAAGTTCATTAAATTGGCCCACTGAAGATGAATGCATTCTAATTAGTTTGTAGTCACCATGGTCTGCGCTGCATTATTGTCAGCCTATGTCAGCAGAAAACTACCTCTACTATATCCTTGGTAGATATTAATAACACCATTGACTAAGCCTGAGGTGCACAGTAATGATAATTAAGCAGAAAGCCTTGGACTGCAGGTGGATGCAAGTAACTACCAAAAAAAGTGGCCAATTTAATTGTTCTTCTTAGCCTTCAGAGAGGTTCATGGTGGCTAGCTGGGATTTTTCGGTGCCACTTTGAATGTGCTGTATATCTGGTAAGCAATGAGGTGCCCTCTTTATTTGCAGAAAAGTCACCAAGTAATTGTATAACTCTGTGTTCCTGTATACAGATATATCTACAATTATCATTTTTGAGCATGGATGTGGAAGAGGCATGACAAATCAGTCAATAACTGCTATATTGAAAACATGAATTGCTCATGTATTCAATCTGTGTTACTAAGTGAAACATGGAGGAGCCTCCCCTTCAATGTAAAAAAGTTTTTTTTTTGCTATTACTCATGGCTCTGCATTGCATCACACTTGATACCAAGAAAAACATAAACAACCGTATTTCCACCAGATTCTCCACCATATTAGACTGTCACAAAGTTCATATTATCCTACTGCTGTATTTTGTGCAGGTATGGAGGCTGATGGTGGCGGACCGTGACTGACAGACTAGCGCCCGTGCTTGCCGCTGCTCCGAGGGGTAATTAATTTCAGCAAACGACCGGCACGTCTGTCGGCTTTTATAAACGAGCGTTTACGCGCTATGGACAATTTAACCACTCCAGTGAGCCCGCCTTGACAGACATGAGAGGAGAGATGGGAGGGAAAGAGCCAATGGGAGTGAGCTGGGACAGGAGCGCAGCACTAGGTGACTGATGGGGGATTTAATCAATAGAGTAAGCACATTTACTCTCTTGATGCTAACCCAACATCCATATTCATAGTGTTAATTCTCCCAACGCCTACGCTGTTGCACACCACAAAAAATGATAATGCATGAAGGATTTCACTACATCTCATCAGACCTCATCAAAGGGCAGTATCATCAGTGCTAATTATGTCGAGCATCATGGACTAAATATCATTTTGCTACACTAGTCAGATGATTTCACTCCTGAACTAAACTTAATTTCATATGGTAAATAACACTCCATTACATTTTGCCATACACACCTTAACAAGCAATGGTCCTGTTGTTACCATCAGTGAGTGTAATTTGCAATGTATTATACAACAGCCATCAAAATAACGGCTTTAAAAGCAAGCCATTAGCTATAAAGTGCTTGTATTAACAGGATTTTCATTTTAGCAATGGCTAGTCTTGCAAACATCCATGGCATTGGCTGGATGATTTTCAACAACCTTACTTATCAACTTATTTTGTTTATGCACATTTAAAATACCTTTCATCACTGGGTCTTCAATCATTTTTCTTTCACCAGAGCCACACCAAACATTTATTCAGACACATTTTGCCTTTACACTGCATTCCAAAATATTATGCATATGATATTTTTCTCAAATTTTGCCAAATTGTCAATATAAATGACAGTCATCATAATTTTCAAGTCATCAACATTTAGAGTACAAATTCAAATGCTATTGGACATATCTTCCAATGATAGTATTTTCTTTCAAAAATAAAAACTTAAAATGCACTGTTCCAAATTATTATGCACAACAGAGGTTCAAACCATGTTATTGTTGTAAAGAACTGAAAATGGTCATTTGTTTATTTTTCAGTTAGAAGCATTAGCATATAACTGAAATCAAAACCAATTTCAAGTTACATTTTAACATAGGACCCCTTATTTGATAGGAGCTTCACAATTCTTGTATCTATTGAACTTTAGAGTTTGTGAAGAGTTTCTGCTTGAATTTGCAGGATGTAAGAATAGTCTCCTACAGCTGCTGTTTGGATGTGAACTGCCTCCCGCCCTAATAAATCTTTCGCTTGAGGATGCTCCAAAGGTTCTCAATAGGGTTATGGTCAGGAAGGATTGAGCCACACCCATCCTGGATGGAGCCAGGAAGGATGGAGCCAGTTTCTCTTCTTTTATGCCCATAGCAGCCAATGATACAGAAGTATTCCTTGCAGCATGAGATGGTGCATTGTCATGTATGAAGACGATTTTGCTACAGAAAGCACAGTTCTTTTTGTACCATGGAAGAACATGGTCAGTCAGAAACATCAGGGATCCTAAAGGGCCAGCTCTCTCCCTGTGATTACAGCCCAAAACATGACACCACCTGCTTGCTGACATCGCAGCCTTGTTGGGACATGGTAGCCAACCATCCACCAACCGTCCACCACTCTATCTATCTGGACCATCCAGGGTTGCATGGCACTCATCAGTGAACAAGACTGTTTGAAAATGAGTCTTGATGTATTTCTGGGCCCACTGGAGCCATTTCTGCTTATGAGCGTTGGTTAAGATTGGCCGAATAGAAGGTTTATGCATAACTGTAAGCCTCTGGAGGATCCTACACCTTGATGTTTGCGGGACACCAGAGGCGCCAGCAGCTTCAAATACCTGTTTGCTGTGTTGTAATGGCATTTTAGCAGCTGCTTTCTTAATCCGATGTATTTGTCTGGCAGAAACCTTCCTCATTGTGCCTTTATCTGCATGAATCCGTGTGTGCTGTGAATCAACAAATCTCTTAATAGTACGACCACGCTCACGTTTTTTGAGAAATATCTAAGGTTTACATACCTTATCCAAGGTATTCAACTATTTCATGCTTTTCAGCACTAGAGAAATCCTTTTTCTTTCCCATATTGTTTGAAAATGGTGGTCTGCTTAATAACGTGGAGCGTCCTTCTTAAGTAGTTTTTCCTTTAATTGGACTTACCTGGCAAACTAATTGGCACAGGTGTCTGAGACTGATTTCATTGACCCAAAGAGCCTTGAGATACAATACCTTCCATAAGTTTCAAAGCAAAAAAATGTACCTTTATGACACTTAAAGGAAATTGGTCTGTGTAGACTGTTTTTTTTTGTTTTTTTTTGTGAATGAATTGCTTATGTCAAATTTAATAACATCAACACCTTAAGATTTGTTTTCTTTGTAAAGTTCTTAGAGTTTTTCCATGGTTTGTCAAATCAGAGTTAAATTTCACTTCAAACTTTCCATGTCCCAACATTTGAAAAGCTGCACCCCACACTGTGGCTTGACCAGATGAATTGTGAGGAGTGTGCTCTTAAGAACACTATTAAGGTGCCAGACTATTAGCAGTCAGCCCCACTCAGCTTTGGTGCTCCTGCCAGAACAAGTTTCATGGCTGTTTCTTGAAGTCAGTGTTTTCACAGCTAGATATACATTCAAGTGTGACATGGAGCCTGGGGGCTTATAGATCTGTTGGACTATATGACAGGACCTTTTATGGCTTTTGAACCAATGTATGACAGCAGCCCAGCTCTCACAGTGCTTCGCAGGGATAAATATTGGAGTATAGTGAGACCAATGGTAAAAATGTCTTGATAGTTATAGAGCGCCACAGTCCCTCAACTAGAGATTAATATTAATTCTATATGTGGAGTCAATTTCACAGCTGTGTTGGTCTTGAGTAAAATGTGTCAGAGGTGACTGTAATGTAGAGGTGCACATATTTCTGTATTCTAATGCATTCAGATAGGTTTATACCTCATATATGGTTATTCCACCTTTTTGACTAGCGTAAAGTCATGTACAGACTAAAAAATACAATTGACTACTACTTACAGTTTACAGAAAACAGTTCAAATTTGTTATGCACCCTTTTCTTGAAGAATGGGACATGTGGTGTTGTTTAAAGAAGGCTAAAACAGTAGCTGCTCAAGTTGATGTTATTTTAGTTATTTGCCACAGATACATCCAAGTGCAATCGATTATAAATGAGTCAGAAATCAAAAGTGAATACAAAAAACACCACATGCATGCAAATCATGCATCTGACCAAAAACATTATTTTGGAAACGTTTCTTATCATCTCTGTTACAAATAGCTAAATGCCTATGTTGATTGTTTTGTGTGTAAACATTACTTGCTTTGAAAAAGGTCATCTTCTAATACACATGATTATTGCAGGTATTATGGTGCACAGTAGTGTTCTCTTGGGCTAATTAACAACAGATTGGGTAAGAGAAGTGACATTTGGCTGCGCTGGTATGCTAATGCTATATCGCCATTGCCTTTCGTCCCCTGTGCATTCAGTCCGTGTGGCAGTGATGAGCGGCAGGTGTTCCCCGCATTAATGGGTGGTTTTATGTCTAGTGCAGTTTGTCCTAGAGGTTGAGCTACAAGTCGCCTGATTGATAGTTGCAGGTCTGTCGCTGTAGCCATAATGATGACCATAAAGGGTTTGATTTTGTTTATTAGCAATCACTCGTCTTCTCTCGTCTCACCTCTCCAGATGGCTGCTCCTTAATCAATCGCACGCAGGGGTAAACACATTACACTGGCCTGATTACAGTGACTTGGCGAAGCATACCTTGTGAATGTGTGAGAGAGGGCGATGCTTGTGTGCGGTGGCTAATGTGTGCATTAGTCTAGTATATGGAGGAAGTCGATCAATGCATTGAGACAACCCTCCTGGGCCACACATAGGCGGAAGCAGAAACTGTAGCCGCAGTAGTAATCCTAGCAGTGGTTGTTATATCAGTAGTAAGGCTGGATCGAAAAAAAAAAAAAAAAAAAAAAAAAAAAAAAAATCGAAATATTTAATGCTTTTTTAGACATGTTTAAAAAAGGCTTGTAAATATGATAAAATGTCAGCTTTTTCACCCAGATGACAAAATGAGTACATTTACATTGAGGCTGTATTTTTATTTTTATTTTTTTTCATTTTTATTATAAAATGTACATGTTTCCTGGGTCATTTTTGATGTAATTGCTGCTCTCATCAAGTGATAAAATTTTCATTGGGTATGATGTGAATGCTTGCATAGACTAGTTATTTTGTTAATATTAGCAGTAGTAACCCAAGGATTAATAGTAGATCTAAGTAATTTCTACATCTACAATTACTTAATGAACTACAACCTAAAATAAATATGTCCATGTAAGGTATGAACCATAGCAAAAGACAAATTCAATTCTGTCAACTGGACAAGAGTGAAGACGTTTTGCCGCTCATCCAAGTGGCTTCTTCATTTCTGGTCAGGTTGCTGGTGGGACACTGCCTTATATCTGTCTGAAGAGAGGAGCTAGCTACACTGAAACAATCTATTTGTTTATACCTGTTTGTTACCTAAGTCTACTGAACTCCACTAAACTTCCAAATACTTTTGTATAAGTAGCCTACCAGTTGTTTGATTACTATTTACTTCAACTTAGGCAACATCATTGTGAACTAAAAGTACTTTAAGTGCATTGGCTGGGAGTACTACTCACTCATATATGCATACTTGATACTCTGCAAAGTCTCACTATAGGAACTTTCCAGTATAATGGCCACAAAAATATTCATAGCTGTCAAAGCCTAAACATAACATTCCCTTTCAGAATGTAACCTGTTTCCCTATGGTACGTGACAGGCTTAAGTTGCCCTCTGTCATTACTTCTACTATAGCCTTCCCGCTCCATTAAACTCTACAAGCTTAACTCAATGGCCTTCATCCCTCACTCCGATGGCTGCTGCTCCGTACCCTTGTGGCTTTTTTAACTGAAGAGGGGCAATTTGAGTTGGGGACAGAGTCTCCCTTGTTAACACAAAATATGTCACGCATTGCTCTTGTTAACTTTAAAAGAAAAATCTGCAAAAACAATATTTTCACGTAGGCAGCTGTCCCTGTTGGTGAATTTATAAAGATATTGCTCACAGGGGGCTGAGACAAGGGGCCTAACAACTGCAGTAAAAAAGCTATTAAGTTATACTGTCCTTGTCCTGCTGTGGCGTTTAATCACAGTTTTAATATGCAAAGGGAAACGACCAGCCACTTACAGGCCAATATCACCTACTCTGACTCAGCACTTATTGATTATACAAAAGAGACAAGAGAAGTCAGCTGTATATTGAAACTGCCTCTTAAATGATATATCTAATTTTATAGAAGTTCAAATGAAAATGCATGCAAATATAAATGGCAATAGTATCTATTTTGATTAAAATAAACATTACGCATTTTTAAAATGCAGTGACAAAATGTTGGGACAGGTATGTTTGTTTTAATGCTTATTTTACTACTGTGCACTGTCAGAAGAATACCAATACTAATTATAAAGACCCAGCTTATCTAAATTCCAAAGTTCCGGTCATAAAGATTTTTCTGCTTTGTTTTTTTATATTACATTTGTCCTCTTTATGTAATTTTGTTCGGCAAGAATCTACAGACACTATTCAAGTGTCTGAAAGCATTTTATGAAAAATGACACGCAATGAATTTTATGCAACATCAGAGAAAATGTCTCTTTTGAGAATAATTGCATAATGTACCATATTCAAAAAGTGGAAAATCTGCAGAAATATTCAACATTGCACTAAGGCAAAGAAGAATGAGATCAGTGGAGATTTGAGCTGTGAGTCAGACAGGTACATTATACTAAAAAGGCAGTCTTTAGCTTGGTCTCTCTGAAAGTAATAACTCCAGCTCAAATTCATGAATGTGTATCTAGGACACATAATAAATATTTCATGGCATATTATGAATAGGTTCTTTGTTTAATTAGACTCAGTACGATGTCCCCTTCAGCCACTTCTGTCACTTTTAGGGTGAAAAAATATGATCTTTACCACTTTAATTATAAAAGTTCTCTGGGCCGGTATGCTTCAGCGCAAATCATCTATCGACTTTAAAGGCAATGAAAACATCTGAGAGAGTCATTAATACTGTATTTCCATCTTAATATAAATGGTGACACTTTATGGAAATGTTTTAAAAGTGAAAATGAACATGTTAATTGATTTTCGCTAATTATTTAGATAAGAGTTCTGCCATAATTAAGTTTCTGAGAAATAAGTTTGTTCTTTGCCTTAAATGCGTTATGTGACTGCATGATATGAAAGCCTTTATATATTTTAGGTCATATCACCCAGCCCTACTTGAACTTTACTGTGCAGAAGAAGAGTTGAATCTTAGTGAACCTACCTGAATAAATAAAAGTTAAATCAATAATATAAGCAGCTCATCTGTTCTGGAGCTAACCACTCTGCCACACTGCACTTCCTGGCTATTGTCAAAAAGGACAAATCTGTTTGAAATGGAGCTTATGGACCAGTCTCTCAGCCTGTTTGTGTCTTTGTTCAGATTTAATTGTGCTAAAACTGCACAAAACCACATTGGGGAGGAAATACTGGACACAGCGCTAATGCTTTTCATCTTTCCAGAATTGGTTCCTGTTTTTCTATGGAAACACTAATTATGGCCACAAATGCATGGTTTAAATGTACTCACTATTAGCAAAGAAGCATACAAACAAATAAAACACAAAATTGCCCATAAATGACAACTGTTCAGCTTTTGTTCTGCTAAATGTCAGTTCACTTCACACACACCAGTGGAGAGGAAATGCACATATCAATTGTTATGTATATTTACTTCCCTTTGAAGTACTTTCACTAAATGACTTTTTCAGTTCTCCATAGGGTTCAATGCCATGGAGAATTGCTACCACAGACGACAGGCACCACTTACATTCAATTATCTCAGTCAGTTCAATTCCCAACTCACAAATGCATGCACAAACATACCATTATTCCAGTGTGCAAATGTAAATTGTTACTGTATTAGTGAACTGTAGTGCATGGCGAGGCTTTGAAACGTGAAGGCAGCAGCTCACATACGTTAGTTAAAAGACACACTGGGATCCTATGGGAGCAGAACATGATGGAAACCAACTGCTTCATTAAACACCAGTTATAGCTGCTCTTTCCACAAATGTCGAATGATTTTTCTGCACAAATGAAAATGCTATACACATTATTCTCATTTCAAACTCATTTATTAAATCTAATGCAAGTGCCTAAAGCAGTGTTTCTCAAACCACAAAAACCTAAAGAATATATTGGCTCTCCAAGTACCACCAGATCTAAACTAGGTCCCTAGCAAGATTTTTACACATCTAAATCAGGACTAAACCAGGTCTACAATATGACTATACACAATTTCTACAGTATTTCTGAACAAGCACTTACTTAGAGGAGGATGTGAATAACACTGACACCAAATTAAACATGTACTACAAATGTAGAGAACTACAGATGAAACATGTAGCACAGATTGAGAACCACTGACCTAAATAAAGCTGCTGATGTTGAATGAGATTTTTTTTTTAATCTTCTGAGATGTAGGTGCTTAGTGCACATTAGCCAATATGTATCCAAATGGGAACTAAGCTAAGTGTTCAAATGTAACTAAGCTAAAAATTCAAATGTTAAAGTAGGTTGACATTGTAATACCAAAACCAAGAGCACTTAGACGTTGCATGTACAAAACAACTACAACAGTAACAATGACTTCCCAGCTGGGACCACAACTAACTTCACTTTTTCCACTTTGGTAGCAGCTGAACATTCAGGTCTATGTATGATATTGTTTCTAAACTTCAAATCTTTAGCATATAGTTCATTTATTCATTATCCATAAAAACTCCTGTTTGTCCTAATTTTATAGAGATGATATCAAACACAGCAAACACTTTCACCCTGACTCATTCTCACCATCACAGAGAAGAGATACCAACTGGACAGCTATCACCACAGATGTGAAACTGAATTAAAATGGCTGCGTGTCTGAACTCGGGCAGTCTGCAGCAGCCCCTCTCCATCACTGCGCCCACACTCTTCGAGCTCTTGGCACCAAACAGGAATCCAACTAGAGTTCTTGGATTCTGGTCAGTGCTTCATCACATCTGTGCTGCTCCGCCTCCTGTGGGGCTCCGCGGGAAATACGTCTATAAATCTACAAGTCATATTACAGAGAAAATTGAGATGGAAGGTGTACCAGCAAAGAGATTGAGCATAAATAGCATGTCCAGGTCTGAAAGTTAAGGACTGAGGACAGATAATTGTTTATTTATATAACAATGGCAATGAGCAAAATAGTATTGCAGGAAATGTAAATGTAAATTGTAAGTACTTTCAACAAGAGCCTTTCATTATATGTTTAGACCAAAACACTAGCTCAAAAGTGAAATTATACTGTCACCATGAGAAACAGAAGAAAATTTGTTTTGCCTGAACCTTCAGTCAAAGCATGTATTAATGCATTATTAGAACCTGCAATATACTATTATTTATTAGATAAACTAAAGCACCTTGCAGATGTTCTGACAAACTTCCTTAGATAAATCTCTACCGAGTCAGTAAGTGTAATATATTGTCTGTGTTGTGAGTTGGCTTAGCTGTGCATCTGTACAGTCTGCAGGCATGCCTATTAATGCCAGCCCACTGACTCATTCTGCACTCAGCCCACTCATGAGAAAACACAAGTTAACTGCTGTATCCATTTCTCTACAAACTCACAAGACAGCCTGCAAATGACAGCAATCAAATGTACACACTGCAGACAAATATCTGAAATTGAACCATTGTAATTACTGCAGAAGGACCACAAACTTCTTTTGAAAGTGTTTTATATGCATTATAAATGATAGAAAAAAAAAATCTTATATTTTATATCAATTAAATGACTTGTAATTGTGCTAGCTGTTTTTGAAATGGACAAAATTTCAAAATTTCTGACTAAAGATGATTGGATTGTGCGTGACATTTATTAATGAAACTTGAACCAAGCCTTGTTTACATTCAGACTACATAGACCAAAAAACTAAAAATTAGTTGTTGTTTAGTTGTTGTAGTCAACTAAAGGAAGAAATTCTTGGTCAACTAAAGGCATGTCCTGCCAATCGACTAAGAGGGGGCGTGACAAAAGCCCTAAAAACTATTGCATATCGCTATGTATCTAACCCAAACTGCACTCACAAGGCCACCTGCATGGGAGTTCACGTAAAAACAACTATCTATGCAGAAAAACGTTCTAGGAAAAACTGTGTTTATATAGAGATTCATCCCCATATCTTCAGCTAATCCTCTTCTGTACATAATAGTCTATTTTTTATTAGAGTCTATTTTTAGTTTATTTTTTTAGTCTATTTTAAAATTATTTTAAGCTATTATCTATGATCTTGTTTTATTGCATGTTCCCACTATGGGACTAATAAAGGCATATTTTATCTTCTTACCTTTTCCTGTCTACTATTGTCCATATAAATCCTTATAATCTAAATAACACAATCAGCTGACCAATACAAAATTAAGACTAAGACTCCAGCCCTACTAAAAATATTAGTATATTGCCCCATCATCTTGACAATTTGGAGTGGACTTTTTCTTGAAATACAGTATACATACACTTTTAACACCCTCCTTCACCAGATACATTTATTTTATCAACAACCTATTTCAATGGCTGTAGTGTTTTTAATATAAATTTTTAATATTAACATTTGCACCTCTCTTTTCTTTTCCTAGGGTTCCCATCTCACCATCATCTACCCCACTGTCCCGGGCCAACTTCTACATTACCCCTCCCCATAGCCTGCATCCCAAAGCTTAATCCTGGTCTCTGTAATATATGCACAACAGATTTAAAGTGCTGTTGGTTGCTACTCTGAATAGTATTTCTTAGATAAAACTGGTAGCCATTCCTCCCTGTAGTGTCATCTTGCCTTATTTCTGCAACTATCTGGGAAGCAGAGACAAAGACGAACTTACTAAAAACAGAGGTGGAAAAAATGACAAAAAATGTTGTGAAAGAGACAGAGAGTGAGACATCAGGTGGTCTGTTGGAAGTGACTGATGGAGCTAAAAAGGTGGTAGTGTGCATGTTTTGCACATACTGCTCCTCTGTCATAGTCCCCCAGGCTGCTGCAGTAATAGTAGTAGTAGTAGTAGTAGGCGGGTAGAGCGGGAGGAGTGTGAGTGCCTTTGTGCATGTACCTTGAGTCTGGGGACCGGTGGGGGCTGACGGATTATCTGTCCAATAGCACATCTTTCTCTCTGCGTCTCTTCTCCTTTCCAGCTTGTTTCCTTTGCTACTTCACTCTGCAACACTCAAGGTCACTAGAACACTGCAAAGTTTAGAAGAAGGGACATGATACGGGGAGCCGAAGGGTGACTCAGCACTTTCTAAGGCCTCTCAGTGTCGTTGGCAGTCAGTCTGGCACAAATACCAGTGGGAAGCCTTCTATATAATTCATTATATGAGCTAGGACACTATGTCAGATTTAAATGGCCTATGGAACAAGAGTAGAAGTAATAGTAGTAATAGTGAGATTTAGTGAAAAGGGTGATAAGACTACAGTTGGCTTTGTGTCTGTGCTTGAGCTAAGAAAAAACAAAACAAAAAAAACTAAAAACTTGTGCATTTGTATTTTATTATGTTGCCAGATATGAGTGGTAAGTTAACCGCTTGTAATAGCATTTCCTCATTTCGACATATTTCGAGTTCTGTAAATCTCTAGTGAGCATTGGATCTATACCATCTTCCAGTACTCCACTACTTCAAATACTATGCCTGGACATTACATAAATGGTCAGACTTGGAAACACAATCAACACATGAGTCATTCTCTTCTGGAAAGCTGTCCTGGTCAGACTTTGGGATAGATGGGAATATACTGGATCTATTTTGGCAATTCCTGGATTTAATCAAAGCTCTGTGTCCTTCTTTTTCTTCCTGTCTTTCATACGCACACACACTGATATGCTCAAACTTTCTTTCATGTTAAGCCAGTTGTCCATCCAGCTCAAGGGAGTATTTGGGAAATCTGATATAATGAACGATATGAAACAGAAGATGAGTCAGCCACAGGAATCTGAAAAGCCGGAGTAGTTAGAAGGAGAGAGATTCTTGGAAGACAAAAAAGTAAAACAAAAAAAGTTAAAAAAAAATAAAATTTAAAAAGAATATAAAGAGCTACAAGATTGTGCTTCTATCACTGTAGGAACAAGGCTGTTAGAAAGTAAGTAATTTGAGAATAAATCAACATCTGTGCCTAGCAAAAAAAACTGCATATGGTAAAAGGAAAAAACACAAACTTACATAAATTGTCGTAAAAGACACATTACCACTGATAAATATTTCATGGCTTTTCATTGTTGACTGAACTAATATTCTAAGTAAAATACTACAGTAGAAACAATGGGAAAAGCAAAGTTGTGGTGAAAGCTTTCAGTTTATGGTCTGTTTGAGATGCACAGCTGGCATATATCTGCTTTTAATGTTTTAAGACTGGCTTCTTCAAACCAATCTTCCATAAAAAATGTTACTTTAAAATGTGCATTAGGCATACTTAGACTAAAACCTAACTAAAAATATTAATAATAATACACTATAATTCTGGAGAGGACTCTTTCTTGAAACATGTGGAGTACACACACAACTTTTAAAACACCCTCCTTCAACGAGCATATTTCTGTTATTTTATCAACAATACATTCCAATAATCCTAGTGTTTTTGATATCAGCTTTTAATATTGACAACATTTGCACCACTCTCTTCTTTTCCCAGGGTTCCCATCTCACCATCATTTACCCCACTGTCCTGGGCCAACTTCTACATTACCCCACCCCAGCCTGCATCCCAAAGCTTAATCCTGGTCTCTGTAGTCATTCAGTCGCAGCCAAAACCGCAGATGTTTCAGCAAGCTGTTCCCACTCGCTCACAGTTTGGGTTAAGAAGGCCAGCGTTTTGACAGGCTACTTTCTTTCGAACGGTGACTCGACTGCCAGTAAAAACTATATTTGAAATTTGAGCGCTCACAAAGTAAACAGTTACGTGGGATAAGGTATGCAGTGATGAAATCTGCAGAAATTTAAGAACAATAAAGATAATTCTGTTCATCTTCTGTATACATTCAATCAACACGGAAGGTTGAATCTAGGACTATAGCCAACCTGTCAGCTATTCAATACTTCAAATGCCAGTAAAGGCTTAACAGACTTTTCCACTGAACCTGTTGCTACATTCCTTTCTTGTTGAGGTGGCGTAGTTAGGAGTCAAGGAAGTTAGTCATAATAACAAGGAGTTTTTAACTTGCCTCCAAACCATTTTGCACTTTCAAACACAGGCTTTTACTTTAATGAAGTGGCTTCTTAATCTTCCAAATGCGGCACTTGCTCATCCCCAAAGACAACATGCTTTCATTTGAAGTCCTGAAAAAAGTACTTGCAAATGTTCCAGAAGACCTCTGTAACAACAAAACAATGCCACCTACAATTTACTAATGCACTTTCAACAAACAGGTACGTTTAAGGTCTGGACAAAGGGGTAATAAAGTACCCTAAATGTTCTTGTTTTTTACATGGGCAAGATAACATGATTGTAGCAAACTTGTCAACTTGTCACTTTAGATAATAAAGTATATATTTGATCCACTGTGGCTAAAAAGACAAAGTATGGGTTGACCGTGTAGCCAAAAAGCTGCAAATATTCCTAGTTGGCACTAACATTGCTAAAAATGACAGTAGAAAATGACAGTAGATAATGCTATTAACTGCTATTAGCAAAAAAAAGTCAATTTAGTGTTTAGTTCCACTTTAACAATCACAGACTTCAATGTCATGCTTGACTTGGGCACAGCCAGTCAGTAGTTGATTAAGTGTAATGCTGCAATAGGTATACTATTGTCTGGCATTTGGAAAACTTGACCTTTTTGAGTTAGAAGAAGGCTTCATGATATCAATTTGGCTGCAACACACAAGGTTAAAGAATGTCTCACTGCAGATGAGAACAAACTGAGTATGAATCTAAAATTAAACTGTCGTTTTTTAAAACACAACACGCTGTTTTTAAATGAGAGCTGAAGGTGAGGAGAAGAGAGAGTGAGTAAAAGCGTGGAGAAACAGGAGCAGACCCGCTGAGAAGAAAAAGATGTGGAGCCAGTGTGAATGTGAGAGGGAGGAGAAGTGAAGAGAAATGAAATCAATAATGAACGGCTCCATAACAGGAACTTAATCAGAACAGCAGGTCCCTATATTGCTCCTGACTAGCACACGCATCAACGCCGTCGATTCAATTTACTCCCCAAACCCTGAAAAAATAAATAAAACATGGAAAATAAATTGAGACGCTCATTCAAATTCATTAGAACTCGTCCCTGTATGCCTACAGTACATAATATTCCCCTGAAGAAGAAGTAAAACTGAATAAATGAAAATATGCCAACTACTCAATATTGGTTTCTCAGGATGAAGACAAGTGTAGTAAGCCATAACAGCCCCCTCCAAATCCAGGCTTCATCATAAAGACATGTGCGCATGAGTGTAGACTGTATACATATTTTTTCCAGGTATAATAGTAAAGCACATGTAATCCTTTTACAACATTAGAATACACACAGCTTACCTATACTAATACAGCCAGATTCCATCATAAACCCCAGAACAAGTGCACAAGCAATCAACAATAGAGAAAGTCTAATTATTAAATTCAATGCAAAGTTGGACTCAATTATATTTTTGAAATAAGATTACAGGACCCGATTCTATGATTACTGTGTAGACGTTACCCATCATAATATTTGAAAAATATTATAAGCATAGTTTTGTATTTATGTATGTATCTATGCTGTTTGCTGCTGTGTGCTCTTTTTTGTTAGCTTTAGTTATTTACACAGTTACAGTTGAAAGATACAAAAGCTGATTTGATATTATTGCCAAGAGTTAGAAAGACTTAATTTGCTTTTTTTGTGCAGGTTTGTTCACTGATTTGCCAATCTTAAAACTTAAAATGATTTTTTGTATTGCATTTTTTGAAGTATTTGGTGCAGGCTTGCCTTTCCACAGATCTGGCTAGCTTATTACCATGGAGATAGACAGGTTTAATGCACTAAACACTGCCTCCACAGGAGAACCACCACCACACTATTAGAAACTGCTCATAAGCAATAGTAAAGGGATTGATGTACCCTACTGGGGCTTTGACAGAGTTCCAGGTGGAGTTGAATTGGACACACGCCTGTGGCCTACAAATAGTTACATTAGTCCTACAACCCAAAACTATTTGCATAAACAGAACCGCAGCATGTCACTCAACAGAACTGCAAACCTCGCAATAGCAAACACTGGAGCTTGACACATTTAAATGGTGCCTGACGGGCAAATTACAGCCAGGTTTAACCAGTGCTGGAGTCTACAGCCACTGTCTCTGGACCACAGGAGACGGGGAAGGTGGAGAGCTCTGTCCAGGTAAAAGACTGTACAGGGCTACGATCTTACACGGAATAGCTGCAAAATGTAGGGTGCACAAGTCATCCGACAAATTGCAACACAATAACAACTCCATGACAGGAGGAGGCAAAACCTCCACCAGAATGTTATATAGTACACCTTTCAAATATTCTTAGTAATCTAATTTGTATTAGTGCAAAACAATGGGCAGTCTTTCCCATTTTGTAGCAGTGGCATTGTAATAATTTGACTTGTTCATCCAAATCCAACAAACACCTTTACATCAGTTTGTATGCACTATTCTATAAACATCTCTCCATCTTCACCATCTACATGTCGTCTTTTTCTTTGCCATCACTCCCTGCGCTCCCAGTCTCCCAGACAGCTTCATAATGGCTGGCACCTTCTCAACACTGGCTCTAATTGAAAGATGAACGAGTTTATTTGGGGCTAATCCATCACCCTGTCACCTGCAGAGAGGAGAGAGGAGGCGCGTGAGGGGGAGAGGGGAGCAACAATGAGGCCAAAGGAGAAGTGAAGAACAAGATCAGAGAAGCACAAAGGCCAGATAGGAGCCAAGAGTAACGACGGTGACAGAAAAGACAAGGTTTTTTAAGGTTTTGGGCAACTGCTCCATCAGTCGTCAACCTTTGTTAAGCTGTAAGCAGAAAAAACGCCGTGCGCAGCAACCAAGGGAACAAGGGAGCTCATTATCTCAAATTATGTGTAAGAATCATAACAAAATATTAATGTAAGAGGAATGAGCTGTTGTTTGGCACAAGAATTTGGCCAGTCAAAGAAGAGGTGGCATGGCAGAGTGGTTAAGACCTCTCTACAAGGAGGTTGTGGATTCTAACCTTGGGCGAGACCAAACTTCAGTGTCTTGAAATATTAGGGCATGGGGATAGTCATCAAAGTCCTTTTCCATGGCAGGATTCTAGGCTTTTTCATATTTTATCATTGCCTGAGATCCAGATAACATACTTTACAGAGATGTGAGTCTGGTCACTATTGAATCAATCTCCCTGAGTTCAGAAGGCCATGATAGACATGGATTAGCTGATCAGGGACACATTTGGTCCATATTAAAAACAAATACAGTTGCTTACAAGGAAAAAAGAAAGGAAAATGATGAGCGGCAAATGAGCGTTTTCGTTTCACATGTGTCACTGAAATAAACTCATTTAATTGCACGGCTGAATCTCTGGATCTCACGAAAATTACAAACAAATACAGTGCAGTATAGTGTATACTGCACCTGACATAACTGTCAACTATCAACACCACTATCCATGGTGAACCTCCTCTGAGGCCACTGTCATCAATCCCCGGAATAAGCAAAAGATAAAATAAAATACTCAAACAACATTATATTTTTTTAACAATAAGTTACCAAAACTATATCTGAGCCACCAATCTCATTATAAATTTTGAACTTTTTCAATGGACAAGGGTGTTTCTGACTACTAAGGAGAAAAGGCTTGGGAGAATCTGCCTACTGTGCACGCTTCCTGCTCCACTTCCATAACAGCATTGCAGGCATTCTCATACAAACACTTTCAGTCAGTCAATATTAAAGGAGCATATTGTAGAAGGCGCGTCTCAAATAACTGCTGAGATTTCTGCTTCCCTTGTAGATATTAGTTGCTTATGGCATTAGAGAAAAAAATAAGGTATTAGCATAAGAGCGAGTAGCATACTTTACATGTCAAAGCACTTCTTTTATCTGAGGCTGTAACTGTACAGTATATGGACTTAAGTAAGCATCTCTCTAGACTAGAAAATATTGCTTTTTGTCTTCTTATAGAGGTAGTTTATATGTAATTTACTATAGAATAGTGGCAATATGTCACACACAAACAGTACCTTATACATTTCTATGTGCTTTAGAAACTTGAAGAGACAGAGCCAAGGGCTACTTTTTCTTGCATTTGTTCAGACAGTGGTGAAACTAGTGTGTGCCCTGTGGGTGGTTCTTTGTAGCTTTGAGAAAAATGGGTATCAAGGCCAGAGTCAGGCTTGGCAGATTACATAACCAGCACTTGACACGCGACGTGATCTTCTAAAGCAAGTCGTATTTTTCTTACTTCAAATGTCATTTGTGCATGGTTAAGAGCAAAACAAGTCTTGATATTGCTTTTTCAGATGCTACAGTAGAAAGTGATGATGTGACACTCGAATCCACAAATGTTGAACCTGTCTGTAAGTATGCTGGGCTGTGCAGTTAATTGAAATAATGAATGCATTACAATTAATGCTTCCATCTATCACAAAAAATGCATAGTGGATTGTTTACACAAGCTCTGAAGGGTGTTTTATGCATGGGTTAGGGTTACGTGCTTCTTTCTGTGTGTGAAAAAGTTGCCAATATGAAAGAGCCTGTTCAGCCTGTTTAGAGCTAGATACATCTCCAAGTGTCATTTCATTACTTCATTCTCTTAATTTTAAGTACTCACTGCACTACACTCTCGCTGAAAAATAATTGTGATTATTATTTTTTCATAATGGAGCAGCCCTAGTGTGGCTCCACATAATCAGTCTTTTTACAATTATAATTTTCTCTGCCTCCCATTTCATTTTAAACACTACAGGCCTTTAATAACCAATACCTTTTGAAATTGTATAAACTTGAAGGATTAACCCTACCAATATTAGGGTACAGTTCATTTAGGAGAGTGCACAACATATAACCCACTTTGATTTCACTTAAGTGTCTCTACTATTCTACCAATAAAGCCATAACGAGTAACATACAGTAAATATAAATATAGAAATATCACTATGCACATTGATAAATTTGTATCTGTTGTTGCCCCCATTTTTGTGACTGTCAATATTTGGCTCAATTCATAGAGGCAAGGATGCCTCAGACTTGTGTATCATTCCTGTTGCTTGTTTGTTTTGGCTGTGAGTTGCTTTTAATAATTAATTATTTTCTTTGGGTGTGTAAAAACCTGTTGCAGCAAATGTATATTAATGTTGTGTCAACTAAGAAGACAGAAGTGCTCCATATGAACTTTGCTGAACCCCCTGCTACTGTGTATTCAGCAGCTCAATGGAGGAGCAAGTTGGAAATCTCCTGAGTCTCTGCTAAACACTTTATCTCCTCCTTTGCCTAGCAACCAGTTATAAACACACACACATACAGAGCCATGAAAGCATAAACAAGTGAATCAAGCATGCACCTGCACACTTACACAGCAGCCCGTGCCTCTGCTGCACTGACACATAACCCAAATGTAGTGCAGGTAGAGGGATACTTATTTAATTATATTCCCAGGCTTGGACTTTTAGTTGATCAAATGTTGTACTATGTTAATTTAATTATGGAAGACAGTCAGACAGGGGCTGCTTCAAAGTCCACAACAAGATAGACTCTATTTGCAATAAAAAATGTTATTTGCCCAACAGGAGACTTTTGCTAGCAAGTATACAAAAGATTGAATTTTGCCAATTGGGCGTTTTTTTTTTCCATTCTTTCAAGCAGCTTCTTTGTGTTGTGCATTGACTTGTGCATTAATTGCAATTATAATAAATTAAATACAAAACTTGAGTGTTAAGTGGTCTCTTAAGCATGACAAACAAGGCACCATATACAATGAGAACGAGGATGCAATGCTGAAAATGTTCATGAAACTAGAATTAAGAGTTAATATGTTTGTAATGTGAACCCAAAAGGTTATGTCAACACATAATCAGACCACTTAGTCATCCTGCTGCTATAGACACAATATAATGTTATGAGATATCATGAACAAAAACACATTTTGCACCAGTGTAGTTTTGCATGGCTAGAGGCTACTACTCCTCTCTGGCTCACTCTCAGCCCTGTGTTACTGATGAATAGAGAAATGAGTTCCAGAAAATGGGATAATGTACAACATAAAGATCAGCTGGCTCCAAATAGTGTTTGTATAAGCCTCTCATAAAACAAAAACAGAACAAAAAAACGGTCGGTCACACACCATAAATCCACTGGTGCACTGTGTCTGTGGCTATGCATGCAAGTAAACTAAGTGTATGTGTCTAAGCATTGAGGGGACTTTTATGACACTCCCAGCAGCCACCATAACGGAAACCCAGCATTTGGCTTTGATGCATTAGACGTAACTCTAGTATAAGGACCATAAAAATGACATTGGGGCCATAATTTTATGTTAAGCAGCAGACGAGTTGCACTGCGGCATCAGGAACATGTGAGGCTAGATGTCTGGGATGTTTGGGGCAAAGATGGCCTTGTTCTGCCCCATTTGTGTTTGGTCATCTGAGGGCATTTGGCACTAAAATGGTTGAGCAGATATTAGTAAATCCCCTTTGCCTTCTACAATTTTAGACTCTCATAACAGTGGGCATGTTGGCACTGCCATAAATAACATGTCTAAAGCACTTGCCATAGAATAATTATGTAGAGATCTATACTGCCATATGTACGGTATAAATAACAACTCACCCTCAGAGAACCAGCTATGTGTTGGTATGGGGCTTTGAGACGCAACATTAGAAATAGCACATTTACACTCTTTTAAAAACCCAGATAAATCTCAACGACAAGCTTTAAATGGAGTTTTGCCCACACATCCTCTGACATTTTAACACAGCAATGTAACAGCGGCACAATCATTTAACAAATGGAGAGGGTCGTCCCAGCAGACCTGAAATGCCTCCTCAGAGTTTGAAGACTGAGTGGGGCTTCAGGATGAGCTTAGTTTGCTATTTACTAAAACTGTGCAGGACTTTATCTGCTCCCTCTGATCAGGGCAGCGCCTTTGTCTCACTTAAAAGTTTCTCTTGCACCAACCACAGAATTATCTCAGCTCAAGCACAGAGGAAGGAAATGAATGCTGCTACTTACACTGTGGAAAACATAATATTAGGACTGTCTGATTAATCACACTTTAATCAGGAAGGAGATTCAGTCATTTGCAGTCAGTGATCAGCTTGGATCTTTTTAATTGAGAAGCCTGCAGTCAATTCTATGTCAGTAAAAGTGTGTGGTTAGGATCATAGTTCAGACGCTGGAGGAAGACATTAACATTTTTTGTGTCAAATGGCAGTGATTAAAAGTCTGTATTGTTTATGTTCAGGAGATTTATATCAAAAGCCTTTTTGTTTTTAATAAAAAAATATATATATATATGTTTTTTCTTCGCCCAGTACTTAATACAAACACAAAGAAACATTATGTGATAGAACAAGATATTTCTTGTTTATTTCATAACTACAACGTGAAACATATTATTTAGTTTTGTGAAGTTAATATTGTTTAGTTTAGTCTACTACAAGTAAAGCCAATCCATCATCAAATGTATAAACCTTTAAGTAGTAGACTGATAACTTGGCTCATGCCAGATTGATATGTGTAGCACTCTGAACTGAGTGCTACACATTATCAGTCTGGGATGGCTCCCACTGAAAGCGATCGGAAAACACAGGATGTCATGACAATTATTGAATCTGAATGGTCATAGTGTCACAACAGCGGAACAAGCCAAAAAAAATAACACTTTTGTTACATCCAGTTGAGAGAAAAGCACAGATATCTTCCCTGTCCACAAACGCACAAAGCACTTTCCTTCTGCACAATTTTTTGCAAACAAAATAGGCTGAAGTACGTCTGTCAGCGTCGCCATGTTTGTTTTGGTTTGGTTGGGTGCTTTGCTTTTGGTTTCCACGAAAATCCGTTTTGCTGTGCAAGTTTAGTAGACTGACCCGCCTACAGAATAAATTCACATGGAAACCAGCATGTTTTGTATTTGTACTTTTTACCTTCCTTGCTAAAGGCAAAAAGGACTCTTCAAAAGCTCTGCTAAAGATGTGGGGGCACAGCACTTTAAGGTGCATACTGTTCCTCTTTGTAATTACCTTGTCTAAATCCTGAAGTGTGTCTTGGCTTGAACGAAAGAAAGTATGTAATTTTAACTAATTAAAGACAAAAGCAACATTAAGAGGATCGTTTATCTCTGCCTGTCTCATTTTCTTTACACGACACAAAATCATGATTGAGCAACTAATCTGTTCAATGTATTTCCTTTTGAGTTGATTATATCTACTAACTGACATTCATCACATAGTAACTGTAAAAATCTAATACTTCTTTTGTTCTCTTGTTTCATAACTTTGTTGCAGGCATTTTGATCTACTGTGAATGGAATTTGCAGTTTTATTAGTTGGCCAGCGCTTGCACTACAACAAACAAGGCCAAATTATTGCAGTAATTAAGTTTGAGAACAGCAAGGGGAGTGAGTGGGAGATGAAGATGGTGGATGATTTGGACGCAGACCTCCTCTGCTCTGCTGGAGGTAGGTACATTCCAAAGCTTGAAAAAACGTAATACAAAAATAAACTTAAACTATGAAGGCTGAATACTATCTGCTGTCGTACTGGTTGTGGCTATCTGCAAACTGCAAAATTTTAGTAGTTAGTACAAGCAGAGTTGCATTTCATATCAAATAGAAACTCCAATTGGTGCAGTTATTCTGAATAAAAAGGCTGTTGATTACAAACATGCTAAATTATATTAGTTTATCCATTTATTTATCAGTATCAAATATTAATGCCTGAACATGTTTAAATATGCACTGTGATTTGAATGTTCATTTAAAAATTAAGTCTATTGAAATGATGGCTCAAGAGGAATCAGAACTGTGATCATTAATGTTATGCTACTATGTACAAGTCAGTGTTGTATGTTATGATTGTGTTTCATTGTGCTGTTTCATCCCTCTTTGTCTTATGAATTGTAACTGACAATCTGTTCTTATGTCTATTGTATGAACTTGTAGTTTCTTGTTATTTCTATCTCTCTAACCTGCCAGGGACTACAGATGTAAAGTAGCCTTCGGGCTAATTCTGGCATATTTACATTTATATGTTCATGAATATGCAAGTTAACAATTCGATTTTTTCCCCCAAACAGTCCTTGTATAGGCTAAAGTATATACATTTTTGACAGTATTGGCTACCTCTATTGGAAATGACCTTTTCCATTCTAAATACAAATTTGAAGAGAAATATTCATATTATTTTATTCTTCTGACTGTGGAATCTCATGGTCCTTTGTTAATGTAACTGAGATTTGCCTATGACAAAGTACTATCTCTCTCGTCTCTTGAGTGTCAGTTCCCCCGGCTGCTACTGCCATCCAAAAACTCTGTCCACGTTTCAGTGGAGCGCCGATTTCCAAAACGCTGTATTTACCAGACAAACATAAAATCGATAGCCGCCCAACGCAAACACAACACACAGGCAGTTTGACAGATCTGCCAATGACGCTGGCTCATGCCCTGCAACGGAGGGAGAAAAACACAAAGAAAAACATCCCATGGCTACACTGGTTCCTCCACAAATACGGGGATGCTAGGCTATAGAAGAGATCTAATAAATCTCCCTTTCAAGCTCTGTGACAAGAAGAGGATGTAGCTCAAATACAAATCTACTTCTACTGTACTTCTACTGGCTACTTTATATTTAATAAAAACCCATTTGTTAACTATTTCTATGGGCATGCCATTTGCATTGTCTTTGGTAAAATCTGCTCTTACTAAAACCTGTGTTACAAATGAAAAATGTTTATTACCGACACTTATTAATACACATGATTGTTTTTGGCCTCTCTTAGATCTTTGTTGGCTCTAGCTGCCTACACAACTCTTAGAAAAGTTACTCTTGACAAAGTAATTTCCCTTGTGGATCAATAACATTTGTCCAAGAAATGGTATTCTGTGACCATTTTCATGAAAAATCAAAATAACCTTTTTTTAGAATTTTTTGGCCCCGTCCCATTTTGAGATGTTTTACTATGAATTTAATTCAGCCCCTCTAGGTTTCCTCAGCGCGCCTCTGAAAGCAACAGTCAATACTGACTTGATGCTGCAGAGTGCACATTGTGTAGCTAGAACATCCGCAGGGGCCCGTAGTGAAGAAAATGTGCCTGTTTAGTGTTCCTCCAGCTGGGCCGATCTGAAGAAACAGAAATTCAACCAAGCGCCAGAGTGTCTCTCAGGAGACGAGAGGCTTCAGATGTCGCCACAACCACCGTCACTGCAGCTGTTGAAATGATCTGGATGAGAATGGCACTAATCTACTACTCTTGATGGGGGCTTCACACTGAATTGGGCCCGCAAAGGGAAGGCACAGGCGGGGGTGATGAAGGAGGGGAGCACAGCGCTGGTGGTAAAAGGGTGAAAATTCAGGGGGCATCCAAGGAAACACAACCAGTATAACAAGTGCACTGTAGCTGGCTGTGTGTAAAAAGCCAAAGTGATTACTACAATCAAGAGATTCTTCATGTTCCACCTGATACACACAGCTCCACACCTTCTGAATTAAGTTTGATGCTCTCCTTGTTTTCCAGCTGTCTCTGCTGGGGAACTACATCAAGTATTTCTTCTATGTTCACGTGAGGGCTGATGTAGCAGAATCCCCACTGTAACTAGGACACAAAGCTGCGCTGAATCCTTTTGTTCTTTAGCCCCACAACACACAAACTCCATTGATCATTTCTCATAATTACACAGGAAGTGGTTTATAAATCTTGTCACATTTCTCACTCTGTATTTTCCTAGGGCTAAACTGTGTGGTTTTTAAGACTGATTATAATAGCTCATTGTCACAGCTCATCTCTTCGAGGTGCTGCAAATTTCCTCACAAATAAAACTTAGCGCCATAAACCAGGAGGGATTTGACAGCAAATCTAGCCACAAACATCAATAAATGCCAGGCATCACATATTTATGAATAATGTTTCATCTCACTAAACTCTGGAGCTATATGGTGCATTATTGCAAAATGTCATCTTGCTTTTCAATAGCTCGTCAGACCGAACGGGGGAAGTGTGTCATCACGTATGCTTTTCAGTGGTTGTCTCCCAGCAGACTGCAGATCTCCCACTCTCTGTCTGTGCGCTGCTCTGAGACTGCCTGACATTTAGGCAGAAAGAAGGAGCGAAGAGAAAGGATGGGACAGAGGCAGCTCTAGTCTCTGAGGGCACGACCCGGTCATCGCTGTCTCAAATCAAAATAGTGAAAGCTGCGCTGTCATCCATATGGGGACTTCTTTGTTATATTCGGTACAGACCCTATGTGAAAATGCTTATTGTGAATGTTTCTGTAGAAGGGATGTGGAACAATAGTTTTATATCCTGAAATACTGTTCATGTTAACTAAAAATACAACCAAAAAACTATATAGCTCCTGTATGCTATTTTGATATAAATCTTAGCATTCTGATAGTTCTTCACTTTATGGACTCAAATTATACAGAAATATCCAAAACAAATGATGTATAAAAAGTACATGAGAGGCACATTTATAACTGCTGATTTCCAGTTTGGGTCAAGGACAAAATAGGACCTGTGCTAACAAAAATGGAAATGTCAAAAATAACATGGTGCATGATGACAGCTATGTGATTGTGTTAAGTTCAAAGGTAAAAGTACACACCTACCTACCTACCTCCTTCTTCTAGGGCCATGTTGTAGAGATTAGGGTATAGACTACTAACTTACATTAAATCTGGTTCCAAAGCTAGACCGAACTGAAGAAAAAAGCAAACACATAAAAAGTGTTTTTTTGTGAGTGAAGAGTTTTAAATTGTGTAGAATCATGACAATACTAGTAGAGAGGTGCAGGTTTACCAGAGCCCAGACATTTACTTCCTTTTGGCAAAATCTTGAAGTTTTTCCAAGGCAACTATTAGATACTCCAGGATGTCCTCCCCAGGGCCTCACAAAACTAAGGCGACCAGGAGGCATCTGGAACACTAGCACCCTTCAATGTGGAGGAGAAGCAGATCCGCGACAAGCTGAGACTGATGAGAAGCTATTCACCCAGTGTCTATAGGAATACCGAGACAATATTTTGGATAGATTTTGCCTTTTGTTCATGGCCCACAGGACAAAATGTACAATATACAAATGCAAGACAAATAATAATAACAGAATTAGAAATAAATGGACGCTGGTAGGACAAATCATGCCTGAATTGTGCCATAGAGAAATAACATATGTTCACGTTCATGGATTCGTCAACATTAACTTTCTGTTGTTTTTCCTCATCTTAAAAGATATATAGGTTTGCACCACATTCACAGGCATCACTTCTCCGCTAGAGTCTGGTACAGTGCAGTGTGTTGCAGTACTGCACACTGCGGAGCTCTTCACTGCAGTGGTGTCCGATGGCCTCCGTTTAACCAGCGTCCATCTCTATCTCTCTCCTTCACTGCATCATATTCCTGTATCCCTCCCTCCTCCTACTATCTCCCTACACTCTCTCCTTTTCTCTCCATGGCCAAGAGGCATCCAGTTCCTCATAACTCTTCATTAGGGCCTTCCCGCGGCTGCACTGTGTAGCTGAGCAAAGTCCAAGCGAAGCCAGAGGAGGGAGAGAGAGAAGTGAGCCCCAGAGACAATTAGCTAGGGCTGGAAAATAACATCATACTCCAGTCCTTAGTGTGTGGGGGGGTACCAGCAGGAGAGCAAGAGGCTGGCTTTGATTAGCAACCACATATAGAAAACATAGTACAGCATAGCGCCCAGGGCAGTAAATGACATGCAGTGAAATGAGAGCAGAGATATATGGTTGAGCGGAGATATCATAATCAAAAGGTAATTTAGAGGTGAACTTAAACTGCGCTCTCATTAGCCTTGGTTTATGAATACGATTGATTTAATTCAGGGAAGTAAATACAGAGCCAAGAAAACATAGAAGCGTTTTCTGCACAGATTTATGTAGAAGTGCAGTGTTAGTTATTTTGTTTTATTTCTCAGGCAGTTCCACTCATCTTTCAGATCAGAATTTATGAGGAATAAGATTTTAAGAAATTCTAGTCTAGTTAGTAACAGAATACAGTGCCAACTGTGCAAAAAGGGTCAACCACTAACAGCAGGGGTTGAGGTTAAAATCCCCAAACTATTGTCAAATCAGTTCTCCCAAGGGTATGTGGCACAAAATGTCACTGCACTCAAACAGAAAAATAAATTTTGCTAGATTAATGCGAAAAATGCCCATATATACCGGTAGATATTTCTATCTATGAAAAGGCAAATCAAACAAAAAATTTAAATGTACAAAATGAGTCTTGTATGTGTAGTATGCAGTGCCATATTCTTGAAAATTATTCAAGAAATGTTAGTGACTGAGACAAACTATATTACATACTGCCCCTAGCAAAAGCATTCTTATTATTTCACATTGGATTGATATGTCATAAAAGCTGACATCTGGGAGCATGCCCATGACCTAACAACAAGCCTCTGTCCAAAAGTGTGCTGAAAAAATAACCTTCTGTCACTTTGATATGCCTTTGAGTGCGGGTACAAAGTGCGTGTGTGTGTGGACATGTGTGTGAAGCATCAGGTGTCTGCAGGGTAATTCCACTGATACAAATAAGGACTAGGGAATTTCCTCCACCACGGTTGTGTGCGATAACCATTTATTCCTAACCACATGAGCCTAAATGTGATTGCTATATCATTTTCAGAGGTACAAAGCCACACAGGTTTTCTCTGCAGTAACAATCACCTCTTTTTACCACTATGATCATAGTCCAGAGGTGAAGAGTAATGGGTTATATGTGCTATTTGGCGACTGGACTAAAACAAGGCATGTTTGAGTCTTTTCTTTCTACAAATCCTTTTTAACGTATTATTTACTATATTATTATTTATTATTGATTTAACTATAACTTATGAAGAGTGTGTTAATCCCAATAGCTTGCCTTGCAAACAATTGTGCCACTTTTTCTGAAAATAATTAAAAGTTGCACTGTGTAACTTTCCAGATTGAGGGTCGGCTATCTTCTTGTCTTCAAGGAGATGTTATTGGTTTCAATCAATTAATCAAGCAATGAAAATCACTTTCTTTGTCTCCGAGGGGCTAAATTGCTAAATTTAAGCTCATAGAGCAGTAAAATACAATAATAACGGTAAAAACAATGAAAACGCAAACAAAAGTCTCAGTGTGGGTCAACAGGTAGTGTCAACAGATTCTGTAACAGGGCAGTTTGAGGGGAATAGCAACCCTGAGGACAAAAATGTCCTTCCTCTGTATTATGCAGCATCACAGCAGTGCAGGGGGCATCCGGTGAACTCTGGAGACCCAACATGAAATACTCTCCTAAGCCACACTCTGCTCTAATGTTTCGGTCGGTGATGAGATAGGCCATTTCCTCGAAGTGTTTCCTCTAGAATGTTCTCTGAATAGCATAGCCAGACAGTGTTCTCTCCATCAGAAAAGTTACACAGTGCATCTTTAAAAATAACAATGACACAAACAAAAAAGTATGAAGTACATATGTATTGATTCATTTATTATAAATTATGTTGTATAAACGCCATACAAATAACATCTTGTTTTCTTGTGCTCACTGCCATGTCTCGTCTGGTGATGGGTCTCTCATACCATACCTACTTGATACTCTCCTTACCTCAGTCAAAGTCCCCTATGATAGGGCCACACAGCCTGAACCTTTGATCTGATATACATTTCCAGTCACACATTGTTCTCTCATATGCTCCGGCATGACTTTCTTTCAGCCAAATGTTTTATTGAACAGGTACCACTAGGACCGCTCCCACCAAACCGCCGCCTGCAAGAAGATTATTATGTGGAAATCTATATTCAGCACAAGTCTCTCTTTTCAAATATATCCACTCGGTATTATTAAAGCTCCTTTGGCTTCTGACAGAGCACTTTTTATTTCCTCATGAAATTTGTATGACTTGTAGGTCAAATGCCGTCTTTTCTATATTAAAAATGTCTTTTAAACATTGTGTTATTGTTCCCTTGACTGATAAAATGTGCTTTCATCTGGGCATTTTAAACAAGTGGATCCAGTGGACAATTTAAAAGACATTGCATAGACCAGTTATAGAACTAAAATAAAAAACAATGACTCCCAATAAATGTTAAGTAGATTTAAATAGCTTTGGTGCATTTTCTTGTGTCTCTTCACCCTTTTAGAGTAAATGTTATTAAGACAAACTAAGCTTAAAAACTCTTTATATTTTTTGTTAAGTGCAGAAACAAAATCTGTGAAATTATACATTTACTTGTCTGAGGAAGTGACTGAGAAAGTAAATCTAACTTGACAAGAAATCATACAATGCAAAATTTAAATATTGTACATTGCCGTTAAAACGTTCAACAACACTGACAAGCTGTTAGCTAAAAACTAATAGCAAGAATATTAATACATCCTCAACTAGGGATACACAAACATTTAAAGTAGATAGATAATGCAACAATGAAGGCACAAAACTAAGCCTGTTTTTGCAAGACATAAAACACTTGAGCTGCTCTTAGGAGTCATTTATTCCGGCAGCTGTGCCCACTGAAATCCGCATTATAAAAATAAGACAGTGTTTTGTTTATAGGCTGTCAAATCCACTGCTGTCTTCATTAGTTATGCCAGCTCTGTGCTGCTTAAAATGCCATAATTAATATCTAGAAAGGTTAAAAACTGAATCAACACGACAAAGAAATGAAAATAGTGGGGGGAAAAAGCTTCTTCAAAAGTTTCAAAGGCTACAAGCTTGAAAAACAGTCACATCGAGTTAATAGAATATTTATTGCTGTTATTGGAAACATAAAAATTGAAAAATGAAAAAAAAAACTTCAGACATGAGAACAATATAAAAAATAAATGAGCGGTGACAAGACATGACACACCGATAAATCTTAAATAACATTTCATATCGACATGTATTACCCAAACAAAAGCATTAAACTCACAATTGAAATTCACAGACGTGGACCAAACACCCACACAGGCAACAATCAGCAGTGCCAAGACCGACATCTCACTCGACTGACACCCCCCACCCAACTCCCCACCCCCCACAAGACTGAAGACGTCTCCGCGGCGCTGTCACACTGTCAGCCCATCACAAAGACACGCCGCGAGACGGACAGGACGGACGGACAGAAAATCAAAAGTGATACAGAAGAAGTGGGAGAAAGATGCAAAGACGGTTTCCGCAGATAAAAATGACAAGCACCAACAGCCCACTGCGATCTTCAGAGGCCAGTTAAGTCATGCTTTTCTGTTTGATGTGTCAATGCCCAACAGGGATGCTTTAAAACAACAGCTGGACCTGCAAACCGGCTCTATCCTACTGACAGTGGAGAGGATAAATCACTTAGCAAAGAAAGCTAACTCCAGACCTTGAGGGTTTTTATTTGGAAATAAATATATCATGATTGAACTTGGGAGGTTTTCTGCTGATTTATACTTCGTCTTGCATTCATTCTGACAACTCTTGACAGTCTTAGTGTAAATAATCTTATTTATTTACAGTAAAAAACAAACCATAAGTAACTATTCAGATGTCCAGTTCGTCTTGTGTTGTGTATTAGACACACAACAAATCACCTACAGCTTCCATCAACTTTATCTTTGCATCCTCTACTCTCACATTAAAACTCTTTATTACCATATGTTCCTTAATCAACTTTTCGGTCTTGTATTACAATGTGACTCTTGCAGTTTTCTTCTATGCACATGCCCAAACGATCTTTCTTAAATTAATCACAACTTATTTACTTTTCTAAATAATGTTACAAGCACAGTTACACAACACATGATTTACAAATATGAAACATGTATCACGGCTTGACAAATTAAAAACCACTAGGAGAATTGATTGATTCTGCACAGGTATAATGTATGCCTCTTTCAAAATATATTGCAGCCAGTAGTCCATAGTGCAGTGGCGGAGGTTGTGGCCCCCTGCAGTGTGTCTGCAGCCAGCAAGGGCAGTCTTAATGAACAGAGAGATAGATGATAAATGTGGCCATATGGTGAAACCGGCTGGTCCAGACAGGGGTGGTAGGTAGCTATATGAAACACAAGCAAGCATAGAGCAAAGGCAATCATACATCTCCCTTTTAGACTTCTACTGTAGAAGAATATGCTCAACAATGGACAGCAGCAGGTAGGGGTTAATGACCTCCACGCCCTTTGGAAAAGAGGCTACACTCAACATGATCACTCTTCAAAAACTTTCACAAAACATGACCACTAACTAAAAACATTCACTGAGCAGCACTGACTTTGTATATTGTATATGCCTTAAAGCTGGCTTACCCCATTTTTTTTTATTTGCAGATTTGGTTTGTCCTCCTCATAGTATAATATAGTATATTGCATTTGGCTGTGGTAACTTGATCCACCCGGCTTCACTTTGCTGTCTGAAATAGTCATGAAAATTAATGAATGAATAATAGCAATGTGCCAAAGGGTTCCTAAGTGTTAGCTAAAAGTTAAATTAGTGGGTAATAGTTTTAATATCATTTCCTCTTTCCATGGTTTGCAAATCAGGCACACCAGCTTAAAGAAGACTGGCTTATAAATAATACAAATCTAATTGTGATCTGACTCCTTGGACAATACTATTTAAGTGAAATTGTCAAATCTGTTTAATGCAGCTGTATGCGTACACACTGACACTTTTCTTCAGTCATTCCTGTCAGCCTCCGAGTGACAGGTAGATTTAACCAATCACAGAGGAGTGTGAACCCACAAAAGACAATTTTGATTTCCTCTTGAAGAGGGGCCATTATAATGTTTTTTTTTTAGCTTTCTACCCCGTTATAACATTCTTCCCTCATCAAAAACATTCCAGAAAAAGTTTTAGGTGTCATTTTGCCGATCTCTCCTGGGCCCTATTTGAAACCTTCTTACGGTCAGCGGTAAGAGTCTGTCCAATGTTCAGCCCACAATCCTCCGTCATCCATGCTCCCAAACAATTCTCCATAAATATGCAAAAGCATAGTAGAAAACTGATGCAATGCACAGTAGTTTCATTAGTGGGATGCACACTGATTGTGCTGTGACAGTGCTCTAAAAGGGAATGACTTAGCATAGAGAGCAAAGGGTGGCAACTCAGAGTGTCAAAAACAAAAGTGAAACTTATAAAACATGTTAATACTTTGTTTTCTGCAAATATAGCATTATTGAAACAATAAAAGATAACACAGTGATCTAAATATGTTATGCATTAGAAGTTAATACCAAATAGAAGTAAAATACTCCCTCTTTTAAAAAGAATGTAATTTGACTAAAGATTAACATGGGAAGATTCTAAAAAAAAATTGTGGAAACACTTTTTGGGGACATCACCACTTTGCCTTGATGCATAGTGGTACAATACCTTTCCTAATTTATACACGCCTGATGGGTGTCTGTATGTGTATGTGGTTTAACTAAATTAGAACTTATAAAGCCATACGCTGTCTATTACAATTAGCTTTCAGCATAGTTCTCACCCATAACATCTAACATGCACAGAAATATACAGTGTAGCAGCAGAGCCAGCCAGGCCTATAATGACTAACTAGCCTCCAGCACACCCCCACACTCAAAGATTATGCATATTTTCGCACACACATACTACAAACACACCGTGAGCATACCATTGTTCTCCTTTCACTGCAGATACGATCTCGCTCTAATTGGCTCAGCAAAAACAAAGGAAGGGCCTTGGATGCCCCACTCAGCTCAACTCATCCGGTCCACAGGGATGTCCTCTGATGTACCAACGTATGTACACGGGCCTTGGATACAGCTGACCTCTGCGCTCACTGAAGAAGGCCAGCGATTGATTACATGGCAGAGTTTCAGGGTGATCATGAATCTGTAAAGTGCAGATGCACATGGTTTTAAAAGTGAAATGATACAAAAGCCAAAAATGGAAGATGTTTTAGCCCAAGCTAACTATTTTACAAACTCTCATCGCTATCTCAGCCAACGCAATTTGGGACACTGGCCTCAGCTGCCCGAAACCCTGGTAGACTGCCTGTCCCAGTCGTTATAATTGAGGAGAGAATGGAGGCTGTGTCCAGTGTAGGTATAATGTGGGCTGGTGCAGTTTAGTTCAGCTGGGTGAAACAACTCTGAGACAGCAGTTTGATGTATGACCGTGGCACTGGCACCATTGATCTTAACTTTAACTGCAGCAATGCAGTGGTAGTTGATGGGATGTTATATTGCAAAGGGACAGCGGAGGTACACACTAATTCTATCAGCAGATATTTTAGTGGTGATAAAGAGGAATATTAGCATTATAAGAGAAGAAAGTTTGTTAAAAAGAGGCAGCAATATCGATTGGATAGATACTGCTGCCTATAGGAGCCTGGTAATTATGGAGAAGTGTTGGAAGATGGGATGTCACAATTGTAAATGTTAATATTACTACTATTATTGTGAGAAGGAGCATTAAGATTTCATAATTTCATAGTTATTTCCAAAATAAATTAAGAAGTGAAAGCCTTGACTATTAGTCTTACTGTATTAGTCTTTTACTGTAGCCCTATAATTTAGTTACTTTCTGTTGGTGCTGATTGTCACTTGGACTCTAACCAACAGTTTTCAAAATGATTTCCTTTAGCGTGTAGTTGAGATTAAAAAAAAAAAAGAAAAAAAAAAGAGTGGTAATACAGTAAACCTGGTAGTAGCAGTGGTGGCATTCATGGTGGGGACTGGGGATGATAAGTAGACTTAGATACATAAGTGCAATGACTTTGGCAAGTACTTTCAAATAAGAAATGTTATTATTTGAAAATAGAAATACCTTTATTAAAAGGAGATTTTTAATATCTCCTCCATTGCAAAAGAAAAAAATCAACTCTGTCAACTGGACAAAACTTTCGAGTTAAGTTTTTTAGATCATAACTGAAGGACTGAGGGACTACACATACATTTCCTCCATAATGAGCAGCGCGAGTCAAATGGGAACTAAATGCACACAAATGCTAACTGATAAGAAAACAGCACCCTCTAGTGGCGAATGAGAAACATGATACTTGTCTACTATTAGCTACTCTTTCATCAATCTACATTTATGGGCAGCAGATGCTTGTATCTAAGAGAGGTATTAGATTATCATCCAAACAAACCACCATAGGGATGTTCCTGTCATTTTGTGTTTTGGTTCCATATTTTTCCATTGACACGTTTACTGGCATTAAATCTAAATAACCCACAATACATAAAAACATGGTCAATCCGCACCTTCTGTCATCATTACTAAAATTAGTTCAACTAAATTGCTACGTATAAAGCTGTTTGATGGAGCATTGCCATATTTTTATCAGGACAGAGGAAACATGTCTTAAAATGTCATGTATTAAGCCTGTTTAATCACTTTCTTTTATATTCAGGGTGAACATTGCTTCTGGTTTGAATGCTTAACAAATGCACTGTAATTCAAGCTTTGCATTTGATTGTCTACAACAGCTTACAGGCAAAAGAGAAGTTAATTAGATGTTTCAAGTGACCATTATTTCTATAATATGTTGCCACAGTGCTAGCGCCTGCAAACACTCTGAGAGTGCTCCAAAATAAGCACTTAATTTGGGCAGTGAACTAACACACGCATAATAATGGACTAATTTACATACATTATGTCAGTCTGTTTAGTATGTAAATGCTTGGTAAACTTCTGGGTTTAATCATTCCACAGACATTTTAATTGGGAGTTTGTTAATTGGTTACATTCATGCTCTGACACTTGTTAATCTATTGGCACTTCTTGTTTGTTCATCTACCAAGCAGCTGACTCAAAAACTTGAACTCCAACATGTTTTAAGACAGCATATAGGACATTACATACTTTATTTTTTAACAGTTTTAACTTAGTGGGTTCAAACTAATTAAATAATTTGCACACACATATGATCAGCCAAATAGCTGATACTTTTACAAAAGTTGCTGTTCATCTCAGAACATTAACTGGTTTATAGTACTCCACAAAAACAAATTTAACTGCACTGAAAACACTTAAACTTCAGAACTTAAGAATAATGCCAAAATGTGAGCATGCACACATACACTGTTACCTGGGCCAGTCCGTTGACCCTGGTGACCTTGCCTGACACAGCTCAGAGGTGTCCATCAGTCATGAGTTGTTTTAGTCTAGTGATGCTCTGTCTCCCCAGGTCTTCTCTGCTTGCTGCATCTTCAAATCTGAAACCATCTATGACCAAGGTTTCTCCATCCTTCCAGATGGCACCGCTGCCTGGACACACACTCTGCTCCTGTCACAACAATATGCACACATTAGACAGTGCTGTGCTTGGCATGCCTGGGCACAGCCAACAATAATGAGGTTGTACATAGTTTATATCTACAACAGGGAGTTCATGTTCATGCATGTCAGTGCATAAACAGCTTTTGGTTAGCATAATACTGAATGTAAAATACTGAAATAACAGGCTCATATTTAGTAGAATATGGTTGACTATAGCAACCTTTTTGAAACCCCCTTGCTTGACTTTATGAGCTCCACAGTCCAAAACAACAGTGCCCACAAATAACAAGCATTTATTTCTGACAAATAACGAGCAGTTGTAGTGTTTTTTGTTGCCATTATATGAGGGTTTTTTTTTACTACTTAATGAACAAATAATATTTTTGATAGACCAGAAAAAGCTTTAGGCCCCTGAAAGCATCTCACCTAGGGTGGTGCCCCTATAGTAGGCTATGCCTACCTGTTCCTTATTGCTTCTATTTTATATTTTTTTTAAATCTCAATCATAGCCAGTGTATATCAGAATCGGCAATGTGTTGTATGTTATTTCAAATGACTAACAAAAAAAAAATAAAAACATTTTATCCAAATGTGCTAAATAAACAGGCCATAGTCAGGATGCAACCATTAGGGGCTTGAATGACTAGCATAGTCAAGTATGACTCAGGCACAATGCACAATTAGTGTAGCTCAACAGACTTAGCCAACAAACAGAAACTGTAAACAATAGGTGTTTTTAGTTTCAGTGCAAGTAGCTCCTCCCTTCAGACAGATATAAAGCAGTGTCCACCAGCAATCTGAACAGAACTGAAGAAGCGGCTTGGATGAGCAAAGGCTAGTGATATTATTGGATACAAAATGTACTTGCATTTGGCTAGTTGAATCCGTGAATAATGCTATTATTAAATAGCAAATGTGTTCCCTAGTAGCCCTACCTTTTTGTGAGATCGCCGAGTGCGAATGGAAATGCAGTGATCAACCATATGTTGTATTTCTTCCAGGAGTGCTTGAGCATTGGTTAAAACTGCAACGAAATCAGTTCGTTTATCTAGGTCAACATGATCTAAACTACGACTAAAAGTGATCAAAACTTCACACGTGCAAGCAAATGTGTATTCTTACGTTCCCGCGTTGAAGTCTTCAAATCCTCAGGACATCGTGGATTACTTTTCTCATTCATCGTTGAAAGGCAGAGGCAGGCCTGACGATATTATGTTCTTTACACCTAAGCCAATATCACAATTCATCAGCAAATATATAACGTATTACTTCCATAAATGTAAAAATCCTTCCAATCTTACTCGTGATAGTTCGTGAAAAACTCACAAATGTAACTATGATGACAACGTGCCTGCCACGGTGAGCGCGTGCACTGCTGTTTGGCGCCAACAAATGTGGCGCCTTTCATTCAGATTATTTATTAGTTTCCTCGTAATACTTTTTCGATTGTTGTTGTTGTTGTTTTCAGAGGAGATATGATTAAAATAGGATTTCTCACGACAAGTATTAGCGGATGTAGGAAATCAATATTTGGCTTTTATTGTGAAAATCCCTGGGCAGTTAAAGGACTCCCGGAAGTTTTTGTTTCTTCACCATCATCACCTGTCAGCGCTGACACCGAGCGAATGTTCAATCTCTGCTCTTTGTTTTTCCTCGCCAAACCCCTCGTATTTCTTGACGAACAGGTGTTTATTTATTTAGGCCATTGGTGAAATAAGGGACAACGGCATCCAACACGGTTTGTATACGACTGAAACCTTCAATGTTACTGCTTTAGATACTGGGTCACAAACAGCGAAAGCTAAACGCTAGCTAGGCGCTATCATCAAAACAAACACAACACACATCAACTATTCAATAGCCATGGTTGAAATCCACGCTGTGTAAGCTATTTTTTAGTTAGCATCTTATACGTTCGATTTTGTCATATAGGCTATGTGATTTTGTAAACAAAGAACGCGGAAGCGAACTGTATATTGTTAGCATCGTAAAAGAAATATATTTAGACGAAATATTATATTGTTTTAACTGTATACTGCCTTATTGAATGATTAGCTCCTCTTATCTGTCTCTAAAAACGAAACTAAATGACCGCTCTGTATTTCTTTGCTTTCGTTTGACAGACTGGACAAAAATATTATTCCTTATTACTCTGTAGTGTATAATATTCAATTATTATTTTTATGTGGCAAAGGAAACCATTAAAACATGTATTGTTTTAGGAGGAGAAACATTTGCTGTAACAAAGGAGGAGAAACATTTGCTGTAACAAAGGATATACTGTAGTTAAGAAACACAGGAAATTATGTAAAGGAAGGATGTTCTGAAAAACATAAAATAGTAATTATACAGTGAAGTAATAATAAAAAAAATAATAAATTACACGTGTCAGTTAATTTACATAACATTTCTAACTTTCATTTCGTTTTGACATGTAACAGTATTTTCAAATATGAGGATAGTTATGCATGATTGGACTTTACTCTACTAGTTCCCATAGCATAATTGCTTTAAAGTAATTTCACTTTACTGACTTCATTATCGCGCATGGCAATGACCAGTGCCTGCTTAATCTCAACAGAAATCTGTAGGAAGTACCTAAAATACCACGTAAATATGACAAAGAATTCAATGATAAAACATTACAACTGTCCTCTACAGGTCTTCTACCTGGTACATCTGGTGTAGGCATCTGCCGACATGGAGCCCCTGGCTGTGGATGATGACATATGCATCCTTAAATGTGAGACGGCCTCCACTGCAACAGGAGAGAGTCCCGTCTCGGTGTGTGCTGGCGATGAATCCGTCGCATCTCATTTTGCTCTGGTCACAGCCTATGAGGACATTAAGAAGAGGCTCCGAGACACAGAGAAGGAGAACACACTGCTGAGGAAGAGAGTAAAACAGCTTGAGGATAAGGTATACATTTAATAAATAAGGCAGTCTAGACAAGATTACCATGTATCCATCTATTAAAAATAAGCTTTTGAAAAGTGACCTCGAAGCAAAGAGAGATAGAAACCTTCCCCAATGCTCTGGGACTTAAAATAAATGCACTTTAGGCACAGAAGATGAGTTGTCTTTTTTCACAAGGGAGGGTTATTTAGAAGCCACAAGTAATCAAAACAGGCTTACAACTGCTCCCCTGCTCTCAACCCATTATTTTTTTAAGAGTTTAAAATGTTCAAAATGTGCTCATTTTATAAATAAAATTACATTTTCTCTGTAGCACTTCATGGATTTCATAGGGAACACACTATAGTTGTTTATACAATGCGTAAAGGTAAAAAAAAAAAAACAACAACAATATGTACAGTGTTATCTTCATTTTAGATGTCAAAAAGTATTTGCGGCTCCCAGTGTTTTCTTTTCGATGGACCCAGGTCCAAATGGCTCTTTGGGTGTTAAAGATTGCCGACCCCTGGTCTGTGCCGTAGACATGAAATGTCAACATTATTCAGTTTGTACAAAACTTGGGGGTTAAAATTTATGCATGAGAAGATTAAAATCTTTTTTCATGGATATGGGTCATTTTTCATAGTTGGCCAGCAGGGGCACAAAGACAAAAAGAAAAAACATTTTTTTTAAATCTTACACCCACATTCTTAGTCTGACCATCCTGAAATATGGATTACTTATACACTGGCTGCCTCTAATTACGTTGATATGTCAAACACAATGATCAATGCTAGAGCCCCACCTATAGGAATGCACAACGTTTACAATGAAGAGAAGAAAATACTTTGACATTAATGTTTGTTTTTAACATAGTTCATTGTGGAGAAAAGCTGGTCATATAGGTATCTGATTTTCTGCACAATTTCACTTTTCACTCAAATGTCCTTCAATAAATGCAAGTGTGACGCTTATTTTGAGCGATGAAAAATAATAAAATATTATTTTATTTTAATATTTCAAGATCACAATAATTCCAATTTAGAGCTACAATAATACATATATAAATTGCACTTCAGTTAAACTTAAAATAATTTATTTTCCCAAAACCACATGGAGCTGCAGTATAAGGATGAAAGGGCCGCATGCGGCTCCGAAGCGAAGTTCATAAGAATGATGGGACACATGAGAAAACCCTAAAACATAACTGGCGCAATACTCTATTAAATAGGAATTCGGCTATATTGGATGGCACCCCTTTGATATACATTTATATAGGATTTTGGTCCAAATGAGCTCACACTTCACATGCCACATCTAGAGATTTTGATAACAGAGATAGACCAGTATAAAAGTCCAAATATCAGCCCGATATTTGGACTTTTTAATGTATCGGCTGCTATGGGCGTTGGGCCATTGGTTGCTCTATGTTCTAAACAACTGGTATCAGCATCAGCCATGAAAAAACTATATCGGTCAATCTCTATTTGATAATCCATAGTTATCCATTTTTATTGGATATGTTTTTTGTGAAGCATACCATCAAAAAATGTCTTTATTTCCAGTTTTTTTAATACCTGCTCCTTGCCACATGTATCGGCTATATATCAAAGTTATATACAGAGACAGAAATTATGCAGAGTTATTGAAAATTGAAACAAACATTATTTGGGTCACTCCAATCACAAAAGTCAACTACTATAGCTATATTATGCACTCAGTTGCTGTTCAAAGCTACAGATCCTACTAGTAATGAGAGTTAGCTATGGTTCTAGAAACACTGATTAAAAGTGATTGAAAATTGATACAGACATTATTTAGATCACTCCAGCCAAAAAAGTCAATTACACCTTAAGAACCTTGTACATTATGCGCGAGGTTGCTAGTTCATTGCCCTGGGACACAGTGTAAGTCAATTGTCACTTGCCTATGGAAATAGGGTAAAGAGCAGATAGTGGCCTGGGCAGCTGTAAGGGCTTTAAGGACAGTGTCATACAGGGGTGGTCAGAGGAGATTGCATTTCAGGGGCGGTCGCGATTCAGGGGCAAATGCATGGCAGGCACAAGTCGATGGGGTGGGGGGTGTAAGGCCATGGTGTGCGCACATCCATAGTGGGGAGGGCCATGTGCACGTTGAGAGGGACATGCACACGGTGGCGAGGGCCATCATTGCCGATTAGGGATATAACTATTCTATTGATGCCAAAGTTTGGGACTGGTTTTAAATGGTCAAGTCTAGAGTCAGAGCTGTCACATTGACTGTTAACAAAACCAAACCTTAGACTGAGGCCAAAGGGTGCACACACTTTTCTTTCAGAATTTGGTTAACATTTTTGTTCTTCCACTATAATTGATTTAGGTCATTCTTATGTTATGCTTGTAGCTCCAACAACTGATGTTGTTAATATTTTACTCATGTTGACTTTTGTATCTGCAGCTTTTTAGACCAGATGCACTCCCACCAGAGGGTCCTCAGTATGTGAACAAGGCCTTCAGTGCTTACAGAGGTATCTATATTGAGAAAGAGGATCTACAGATGGAGCTCAACAAACTGGTACCTAAATATTTGTATTCTTATAATCTGAACAACTTTGAATACTAAAGGTTATATATATATATATATATATATATATATATATATATATATATATATATATATATATATATTTCCACACACACACACACTTGGTTGTATTCCGATCCAATTAATTACACTATATTTTCCTAAGCTCTTGGGTAAATCCACAAAATTTGTGACATCATTTATTTTAGCTGCCCTCTGTTTTAAATATTATTGATCTAGAATGTTGTGATGTTAACTGAAAAGCAAAATATAATGTATTATATTTAATACTACAATTATCTACAGTATAGCTGTATAAATCAAGTGGACATGGTATGTGTGTTATTGCGAATATTCTTCAGAGCATGTCTTCTTGAAGAAATGTTGGCTCTGATCTGTGCCCTCTGTCTCATGTCAGAAAAAGGAAAAAAGTGAGAGTGAGCGAACGCTGACAGAGCAGCTACAGGCCAAAGAGATGGAGCTGCTACAGCTGAGGACGGAGATGGAGACCAGTCAAGGTGCAGGCCACATCTGTGTCATAATCATTAAATGTGTGTATATATATATATATATATATATATATATATATATATATATATATATACATACATACTGTGGGTGTTTTGATAATTCCTGGAAGCTAACAATTCCTGGAAGCTAGTGTCATCTTGTTCATACATATACATACATATAACTGTAAGAAATTAGACAGACCAATAAATATAGTTTAGTACGATGTGATGCGTAACTGTGAAAATACAAACTAAAATGGAGTGAATTTCACTACACTAGTTACATATTATTTTGTTTGCAGTGATGAAAAGTCTGAACAGCCCGCAGGACTACTGGCAGGTGGACAGGGTCAGCACAGAGCTCAAGATCCATAAATTACAAGAAGAGCTGGAAAAGGTTACACTGGAGAATAGCAGACTGCTGGAGAGGAGTGGGGTGAGTTTCTTATGTGAAAGAACTATTGGACAAACAATGCTTTAATTAAACTATGATGTCTTTTATAGGAAGACCCCCCTGAGTCTAATGGACCTGATGTAGACCAGAGTTGTGGTGCAAAGTTTAATGCCAGGTAGGGTTTTTATTTTTCTGTTATGATTCATATTTAGCTGTGCCACACAGGGAGGCCAGGCTGCCCAGCATGTAATACATACATAATATAAATTCATGAATTGTATTATTATCAGAGTGTTAGTGTTTTATATGTGCTGTGTAAAAATCAGGAATGAGTATTGTTTTGTGTAGTTGTTTGCTTCGGCCACCAGAGGATGGTGTAGCTTCAAGTAGTGTCTGTATCCTATGAGATACATCAACTTTGATCAGAACAATGATAATTTCATGTATCAACCCCACCCCCCCATGTTTCAGTGGAGGTAATCCTTGAATAATTACGCTTTTGCCTTCCACAACATTTTTTGCATCAGCTGTTTTTGTGTGGTGTTAAATCCTCATTGCAGTTAGCTCAGTTTTTGTCCCCATTTTCAGTTTTACGGCAGGAAGAAAAAGTGATGGTGAGATGTAGCATCTTTTGTCAAAGGTGGGGATTGGACAGTTGTTCATGTGAAGGTTATGCATTTAGTTTTGAGAGCACAGTGATTACATTAACAGTGAAAAACCATGTTTGCATTTTTGTTATGTAATACAGAAGTGTTTGCATAGAATTTTTTAAATAGATTTTTTAAAAATGTTTTTCAGTACTTTATATTTTTTATGTATTAAAACTCCACTCATTTAAATTGGTCTGGGAATCATATTGTATCCAATAATACAATATGTAATTACATATTACAATTTGGATTTTATTATATTGTGATATAGCTGTAATTTCATAAAAGGCCTCCAACTTTATAAATATACTATATAAATATTATATTTAAATAATATTACTGACAATTTTATGGATACAATACATTTTTCAAGTGTACCTTGTCTAAAACTACATTAAAGTGCTGCAGCAGTTTTAATACCTAATTCTAAATCTGGGAGGTATAATGTTTCTTGCACATGCAACTTAAACAAATGCATAATCCATGTGTGCAGGGAGAAGGCCATGCAGACGTATGACGCTTTGTGCGGTGAAGTCTCCCGACTCCACTCGGAGCTAAAGCACCAAAATGGATTGATACGAAAACTAAGACAAGGTGAGGAAAACATCGGTACTTTACACTATTTGATATCATTCATCACAGTTAGAGGTATAAATATTACAGAATACAGTCCATTTTTTCTTCACAAAATAATATGAATTTATTACCAAAAAAAGTATAAGAATTTTGTATTTCCAAACTCGTAGAACCAAATAACTTACCTGATTGTCCCATTTTCTCTGTCTTGTTACTGTTATACTGTGCTGTCTAATTGAATATATTAAAATTAAACTAATTTTTGATATATGGTATGTTTCAAAAAGCAAATCTTGTGTAACTCATACTTGTTGTTTGTGTAATGTCAGCATTTTTGTCCTGTTGCAGAAAAATAAGTTTATAAAAATATGAGGAACATGATTAATTTGAAATAACTAAAGAAGTCACTGTTATTGGGTATCATTTTGACACAGTTTATATCGAGGTGTGATAAGACAGCAGATATCATCAAAGTATTCAAACACTTTGACAAAAGATGTCAAGAAAGCGGCTGTTCTTCTGCCATTGCTCAGAGATGTATTCAACGACATATTACCATTGTTGTCAATTCCCTCGGTGTGTCAGAGGAGCAGACCAGGAGGTGAAAATTAGTATGAAATATGGCAAGAAAATAAATCTTGGCCTATTTATTCCTCTGAATAAGAGGCTAATCCTGTAACTTAGATGAGGCAGATAGAGTGAGAGAAGAAAAGCAGTTCTGGCAAAGAAATTGAGAGTGAAGTTGGGAGGGGCAGAGGGGGGCTGTCTGTTTGTTCATATTGTGCATCTGTATTCTTCTAATGTTCCTGCTTTGGAATCACTTTTATTCAAATCCTAGACTCAGGAGACCCTCTCCTGGAAGAGTAGCGGGGCAGGGATGGATGGATAGATGATGTGTGGAGGAAGAGAGGTACTGAAGAAGATACTGTCATTTAAACTTTATTATTTGCTCAAAATGATTATTTGATAGAAAAGCAATGGTGTATGTGAGATTAGGACATTTGTTTTTGCATGGAAATTATGGAGACGAAAGGCTTATCTTCTGCTCAGAGGTTTCTTTGATTGGATTTGTTCAACTGAGTTTTCTCTGATTACTTTTGAATGCTGTCCAAAATACAAGATGTCATATTCACACAGCAAATAGTTTTTATGGTTCATTAGTTGCATGAAGACTTTTTGTTTTAACTTTAAAGGCTATGAAGCCATGGTACAAGTTCAGCCGTTTACTGACTTGAAAATGACTTATTGTCATGTGACTGCATGTAATATATTCCCTGACACGTAAGCTCATTCATTTAAGACAAACCACTTTTATTTTGAATAATGAAAATGTTTTTCTTAAGCAGTAATGAGAACACAGTCAGAGTGATATCCGTCCTTATATACTTTTTCTTATCTCCCTAGTCACTTCCACAGTGCCAGTGCAGTGTCTGGATGATGTGGAAAAGAACAACAACCAAGTTTTGAGGGCACCGCTGTCTCAGCCCCCATGCACCCCTCCCCTCCCCTCCTGTTCGGGCCGCTCCCCTGTGGGACTGTCCTCTGGTGCTCTAGCAGACAGCCTGAGAGAGGACTGCTGGTACAACGGGCCGTGGCCCTCACAGTACTGCTCTGGAGAGGCTCTGCTGGGCACAGACTCCTGCTCTGTAGTGCTGCCTCCTCCCCCACTGAACCAGGCCTCTCTGGACGACAGCTCCAGGTCATTCCCGAGCCCCCCCAAACCCAGTGATGCTCTATTCTGGGAGGGACACTCCAACTCCAACTCTTCGTCTTCAATGGGACACTGCAGTCCCAGGAGCCCACCCAACACAGAGTGGGCTAAGCCCTACTGAGCGGATGCCTCACTCAAACGAATGTCCGCACACCAAGGGGAAGATTTGTATGAAACGATAAGCAACTCTTAACCCTGCCACAGTAACCACCTTGCCTGCCTTAAACTGACAAAACACCTCTTTGGGCTGGAATTAACTGGACCTACTGGTTGGGATCAATGGGGGCCAATGTGGCCTTTTTGAGGTAATGACTTTGTCTGCGTACTATGATTATTTAGCTCCTCTGTGCTCTTTAATTGTGGACTCATTTGGCAGAGGAACATGTCTTAATGCCCTTACGCAGAATCAGTGTCTGTATTGTCAATCTTGCATACCGTCAATGTATGCATACCATCTGTAAAGCATGCATACTATAGGTTTGTCCACACGTTAATAACACATCAGTGTATTGTGTGTTCATATGTGAGCCCCTCTCTCCTGCTCACAGCAGGATCTTTCACTATATCTATAGCAGTATTGGCAGAGGCACTTTGGCACTTCTGCTGATCAGACTAAGAAGTTTAACCTGCTGTCTTTTGTCTCCTCAATGAAAATCCTCATGTAATGCATAATTGTGAAATTATTTATCATAAAAAGGTAACTGTAACTTACACAACAGACAATTACTGTAGAATTCATTACGTAACATACATTAGTACCAATTAAGTGTTTTTATTCAATCAACTGACAGGCCCAAATCTGAGTACAGTTACTGCCTCGATTCAATGAAAGGACTATAATGTGTACAGCATATGTAAATGCAACTGTTTACAATTTATCTCAACTCTTCAGAAACCTAAGAAAGCTTCCTTATAGCTGCCATCGACAAAATCTTCAGTTATGTTGTTCTCCAAATGGCAAAGACAATTGCAGACGAAATGCTGTGCATTTTAAAAAAAACTTGTGAGATTTTCACATACACTCCCTGTTATAAACATCTTTTTTTTAGGTTTGTGGACAATTTGAACAATAGGAAATGTGTTAAGTGTGCTTTGTGCTGATGTAAAATATGATACATTTAGCATACTATCAAAGATAGACTGCAGAAGAATGTGTATATTGTATAAATGTATATGGTGGGCTTTAGTACTCCGCCAAAATGCAGTTTTGCACTCCAAACCACCGTTTTCCTTTTAATGTAACACCTAAGTCAATTCTGGAGGTTTTCAGAGCTGCCTGTGATATTGGCAAGGCAGTGTATTTAATGCAGTGTTGACTGTGATTCATGACTGGTGCATAAAGCACAAAGTACCATGATATTGAAAAGATTTTTTTGGCGCAGGAACTGGTCTTGTTAAATTTTTTTATTTGTTTTTAGATTTTTTTATTTACAGCAGTAGTTTCATACTTCTGTAAACTATTTGCAAACCAAATGCAATGTATAGTAGATATGGAATTATATTTTAAATTTACTGCACTTCAGACTGTTTGTAAATACAATAAATTAAATGAATCATAAAATTTGCCATTTTTGAGCTGGTAAATTTTAAATGGATTTGAGACTGGATGCATTCACACTTGAAGACACATCGAAGTTGGGACTAGTATTAAATCTGGAATAAACCAGACCAAACCAGTTTACATCAGGACTAAACTGGGTTCACACCAGGGTCAAACCGGGATGCTGTGTGATTGCAGCTTCATATTTGCAGCGAATTGTACAAGGTTGGGGTATATTTTATATTTGGCCCATCTTAGTTTTACCTGTCACCCAGAGACCCGCCTTCCACTGTCTTGTGTCAGGACTGGAACATAGCTGGAAACTAATTTTGCTTGTTTTTTCACAACAATCTATGAGAAAAAAAACAAAACAAAAACATTCCAAAACTATTTAATCACAACAAAGCAATAGATTCTTTATATTTAAACTCAAAAATATAATGCAAGCACACAATTTTACTATACATCTGTCATTTACACTCATCACTTATATACCTGTTCTTCAAAGTAAAATAGCTGAAAGACAAGCAAGTATCAATGTGGTGGAGTCCTTTTAAAAAAAAAAATACACAAAATATTGAAAGAATTTGTATTATTCATTAGACAAGTAAATGATCAGGTTTGTTACACGTTTGAAGTAAATTCTTATTTGTTTTTATGTTTTTGTAATCAGAATATCAGTGTTTTTGCTGCTATTGATCACTGTCCCTGACCACGCCGTACATTGAAGGGTTGAACGATGATCATGAACTCTCATCACATGCTAGTTGGCAATTTCTGTTTCCTCTGCTTGCTTGGGATACCAGTCCGTTCAAATTCCAACTTCTCCTGGATATACTCTTTCTTACACTCTTCAAAAAAGACTGGATCTTGATAGCTGTAGTTGTAAAAGAGGGAAAAATTGAATTAAAAAAAATGTCTTAAGCTTATAATTGGTTGTCTAAATACGTACTGTTTTATAAGACAATCTTTTAAGGCAGCATTTTCCTCTCGACATTTGAACACCATTAAGAAACCAGATTCTTTACAGCAGTGGGTGAAAGCTGAAAAACAGCACATCAAAATCAACAAAAGAGATTTATAACTAAACATTTTCAAACACTTGTAATATTTACATTTCATTGATAACATCCAAAACCATCTAAGTACACAACAGAAATCCCTTTAAATGGATGCTAATGAAAGCCTGGTTGTCACTAGAGACGATGCCAGCGGCGCCTCCACAAGGGTGCTTTAGCGACTTGGTGCTCTGGCTCGCCCTGTGATCCAGATTCAAAGTGTACGTTTCTTACTGTAAACAAGGTGTTGAAGACTTTGAGTCTGCACCTTTTTAGCACGCTCTTTCTCAAGGCTTTGATTAAAAGCACTGCCTCTGTCCCCTCTGAGCCGCTGACTTCTTAATTAGCTTTATCAGTGGAATCTGTATTGTCATCACACAGACACTTTCATCAGGATGCAAATGTGGATAAAAAACAAGTGCAAAACCAATTTGGAGGAGCAGAACAGTGCGACTAATCTAATCAGCGAACGCCTCAGCTCCGTCCCCTGGTGCAAGGCTGCTGAGGGGCGGCTTTCAGATCACACACAAAAAAAGAGGACAGGACAATATATATAAACAAGCTTTGAATATTAAGCGACTGGGCTTTAAGAAGTGATCGCAGACAGTTAACATTCAGTTTAGCAGAAATGTAAAGTGCAACTCTTCATTATTTTTGGCACAATGTAAAATAGACCACCAGGCTCATTAAATTATTAAGACACATGAAAACATTATGGAGTTCAACCATGACCCTGTCCACCCTGAAATTCTGGAAGTCACATTTCTCATTAATTTCTCCCATTAAATGTATAAATAATATTAAAACTTTAAGTAAAAAACAATACAACTTAATGAATAATGTATTTGTAATTTTGTATTTCTTGCATACAAGCTATTAAAATGTTTGTGAAAATAAAAGTATCATGACACGAGCGATGGTATTCAGCAGCTTTGCCAAACAATATAATGTAACAATACACAGACACAACAGGTTCACACAGGAAAACGTGTTTGTATACAGCTGTCCCACACAGAGGTAATAGTACGGAGGTCAAAGGTGTGAAAATGAGTGGTATGAGAAAGTTGTGATTTGGGGGGTTTCCGTCCTCACTTAGCAGTCAGCAAGTGCATTCTGTGTGGGTGTGTGCGTGTGTGCATGTGTGTGTAAGAGCCAGTCCTCAGCTACACATGCCCATGTACTCCGTACTTCGCAAGACCCACAACAGCATGTGAGGTTAGATTTGTTATACAACTTTCATATGCATGAATGTATGGCCCATCCATTGTCTGAAACAGATAGTTAGGTACTGAACACTAACCCATTTTGTCTCATTATTTTTTATCAAAGCATATTATATATATTCAAGCTACAATTATATGAATGAAAAGTCATTTTTTTAACTCATTGTAGAAAATATTTTGATAGCAGTGACATCCCAAGTCATTCCCTGGATGTCACCAACCCAATGAAAAAGATTTTCAGATTCGACAATGTGATAATGTCACAGACGGGCAGCAAAAGATTTAGACCCTCAGTGCATTACAACAAACATCTGTATTTAAGTTAGTTATTTAGTTTGAGGGAAATAGCAGTGTAGTCTATCGCTCACATTACATACATAAAAACATATCAGAGTAAAGGACATTAAAAAGATTTAAAAAGTAAAAAGTAGAAGACAATGCATAATCAATAAATAGTAAGTGCTAAGGAGTGCTAAGGGTTCCCCTTCTCCTTCCTGAGGTGGCAGCATTGTATAGCCTGATGGCACGTGACAGAAAAGTGTTCCTCAGTCTGTCTGTGAAACAGGTCAGTGAGTCTAGTGCTCACAGAGCTCTTCTAAATTATTCTCCTAATGTAGCTGCCTCCTGTCTGCATTAAACATTATTGATCTATAAAATGTTGTGATATAACGTGAAACCCAGCAATTATGAAGCTGTCAGCTCTGGGATGCTTAAATATTTGTGAATTTAACTCTACAGGAGTCATATTTATTCAGTTTCAAAATCAGTCAAGTGTTAAGGAAATGAACACACCTTTGAACTTCAACTGAACGTGGTGAACATATTGTTGATTAGACAAGCACAGCCAGGATGGATACATTTTATAATTTTTTTAGGCTATGCCAAACCTATCCTAAGCTTCACATATTCATGATTGAATTGAAATGATCTCTCTGTACTTTATTTATTTTAATAAATGAGAGTGCAGCTGATCTGACGCGGGGACAGACAGCATAAGGCACAAGGCTGCTCACCTTGTACCTGCTCTGAACAGCGCTCCCTTGCTTTCTCTCTCATCATCTTTGGGATGAGGACATCCAACTCCACATGCCTCAGATGAACTTCTTCTGCGGAGAAATGACGACACGACACAGATTAGCCATATTGGCCTTGTCGACCCGCTGTCAGCACCACCAGATATCCCTGTGTGGAAAATGTGTTCCACTAGACATACAATGCGTCGTAGCTTTGTTCCGTTATAGCTGTAGCGTTAAACCGATGTAAATATGGCTTAAAATTCACCATTTACTCTCATGATATGCTCACACATATGCACCGCATCCATAGACTTGGACACACGCGGCACAAACAAGTACGTTCAAAGGAGATATTCTTATGAATAAAGATATATTACCTGGATTGGTAGTTTCCATTGCGTTGTTAAATGTTTTACTTATGAGTTATGACCTACAGACATGCTACTGAGCTCTTAGCTAACACGCACCAAAATACTTCCGGTGACGTAGTTTGACGCGTCAGGAGACTACATTTCCCAGAAACACCCGCAAATATTTTCGCTTTGTGCATCAGATACTGCACACTGTTTATTCTAACATGTCATGTTACCTATTTCTGTTGGGCAGTAATATGATGCATTGTTTGGGCATGATTATGCTTATAAAATTGGACGAGAATTAGTGTGTGTATTTAGCCCAATCTGCCAATTTATAACGCTATCATATCACTGTAAACCTTCAGAGGCAAGTTGAGCTATTGTCCTGCCCTGACCCGAGTGTTCGAGAAGGCGAGATACTGCAGGTGAATTGGGAAAAAAAAAAATCTTGAATATGGGGATATCAGTTTGTAACTTATTCTATAGTTTAATTACATACATGTAAGACAAACGTATTACAAGGTTTTCAACATATATAGTTTTCGTATTAAAATAAGGCATTTTATGGGATATATCAATCTCAAAAAATGTATCAAGCCAGATTTAAATTTCTTCATTTTGTTGCCATATCAGACAGCAAAAAACATAGGCTAAAGGGGAGATTTTGGATATCTTGTTTAATAATGGAGAACAAAATATCACTGAAAAATTGCCAATGGGTTTCAGATTTCACCTATTTTTTAGTTCAAACTTTTATAAACCAGACTTGGAATTAGTTATCAAAAAATCTTCTTGTATGGTTCATCAAACTCGTATTAAGTACAACACTGGAAAGTTTGGTGTATGTAGGTGCTGCTTTAATGCGTGATCATTATGTCCCTATGGGGTAAAATGCATTTTCAGAAAAAGTCCTTTGTCCCATATGGCTGCAATGTGAATAAATTAAATATTAAAACGTCTTTTTTGCAGATTGGACAATTGTGTTTTTTCCACATGAAAGCCTTTATGCTAAGCGACCAAACAGACTAAAAAACAAAAAAATTGAAAAAGTAAGTGGTAGTGTCTCTGCCCTTGCACCTACTGTCAGCTGGAAGACCACTTGTGCATTCACACGACACGTCCATACATAGCTTAGACATAGGTGTACTGTAGACTGCAGCACCGAACGTCTCCTTCATATCCAAACCACACACACAACGATCATCATTCACACTCCCCCACTCAGTCTAAGTCAGTGCAGCGTGAGAGAGGATGGCTGCTCTGTCTGCCCTAGGTTCTCACAGCTCTCTGAAGTTACTTTCAGCTTCCTTTGTAGATGAACTCACACCAACCACAGGACGACACCTGTCTTTGACCGCAACAAATTCTATAGCGTAATCACATGTATAAACCATTTCTTTAAATTATTTGTAGTTATTGTGGAACTTGTAGTGACCTAAATGAATTGATCAGTGGTATAGCCTACAATACAATCAGTACAATGTAATGTAATATAGCTGATGCAGAAAAATTTGATACAGATTTCATTTATTTTTCTTTTTTTCACCCCTCAGTATGTGTTGTATTAATATATAGGGAAATTTATCTGTTTGAATATTTTGTATCTTAAAACTGTATACATCATCTATCATCCATGCTTTCTTTTTGTCCCATGCAGGGTGAAGTACGTGAATGCCCACTTGGCCCTCTTGGAGCCCTCTTGCTGCCCGAGGAGGATGCATGCTGTTAGTTATGGCAGAGTCTGGAGCTCCAGCTCTGATCCAATCTACCCCAAGCAGCAGGCTCCTGAACCTGGCAGAAGGAGGTTAGCAGAGTTAAACCCTTTCAGAACATGCCTCAGTGACCCGGGACACCACCAGCTCCTCCAACTGTTCACGCACAAGGCCCCTGTGCGAGAATGTCAAAGGGTCATTGACACCTTTGTACAGCTAATGTAACCATCGATAATTGATTTGTATTAACTACAGTAATATTAGACTATTTTATTAACATTTTTATTGACATTTTTATACAACACTCTTAGATATCCCATTAACAACCAGAATAAAGAAGCCTAAAAAGTTATTTATTTCAGTAATGTTCAAAGGGGGATTGTTTCTTCTTTTTTTTCTTCTTCTTTTTTATTTTATTTTTTTTTACTTTTGTTCATTTTAATTTTGTGCTTAGATTATATTCTTTTGGCAGTAATTTAACACAGTTAAAGTAAACACAACTTAAAATGAAAATATATAAATTTCATGCTGTGTTTATAGGTTGCAGTTATAGGTCTGTAGAATAGAGACAAATGGACTTCTCAATATTCAAATTAAATTTTTACATAATTACTGCTGAGAATTGCCGCCAGAAAATGATGTAGAACTCTTTTAAATTGGTTAAAAAGAAAAGCACACATTTGTTTTACTCAATGGTAGAGCTTTGCCGCATATGAGACATTTCACCTGCCCCTGAGTTCAAATCCTGCTTCAAACAGTAAACCACACCACTCTCAGCCCCATTTGCATTTGTTCATTTAAATGTCCTAAATGTCTGTTGTAATTTCAAATAAATATTTTGTAAGTGAGTATGTGACGCTTTTTACATATGCTTTTATTGACCTAATAGTAATTATTAATTAAGTAGTAATTGCATGGAAAGTGTATTACAAAAACAAATGAAGAGATAATCTTCAATCTTTTCTCAGAACAGTCAGAGAGCAGAATAATGCTTCTCATTGCTCCTTGTCAGTTTGTTGCAGGGCTGATTTGGCTGGCAGATGGAGTGTGGAGATGAGATTTTGAGAGTGTTTAAACCCTAGCGGCAGGACTCCTCTTCAGGGTCGGTGGGGAGCAGACGATCCGATGGTCTGGGTGAGGGGATTACAGGCAGACGCAGGCAGACCTCCACTGCTCCGGCCTGTCGCGGAGGACCTAACGCGGCTCTCCACTGTGAAATCACTGTCAATGTCAAGAAGTCAAGAAACCAGCAACACACTTTTGGCTAATGGTGAGTATGTTTACACAATTGCATAATTACATAATATTTAGTTTTTGGTTGGATGCAAGTGACTAAATACACTTTGCGTTTAAAAAAGTTTGTGTTTAAAAAAAATGGGGTGGCAATTAATTTTCTGCAAAGTAATACAAAAAATAACATATTGTATTTGTATTTACAGTTTTATAATATATTTTATTCAGCCTATTTATCTATCCAAGACTGGCTTTGACTCTTTAACAACCTCTATAGGCAATTATTTAATTAAGATACGTTTAAATCTAAACATTGCAATAGGGTTTTTAATTTTTTTTGTTTTGTTTTTGTGATCCAACTGCCCCTCATTGTGGTCCTTGCTACTGAAATATTTGTCTACTTCTCTCACAGTTGCTATTGCTGTAAAGGACTATTTGATTTTTATTTATGAAATTCTAAAGACTGCTCAAACATGCATTTTGGATCTTTTTCTGACCATGACCCCGGTTGTGTTGGCACCACCTGAGAAATGTCAGAATGCATTTCCTCTGAAGCAAATGAAGAGCTGTGCCACTGAGCTACAATCTGTAGTCACTTCTCAGGCAGGCTAAAGCCTTTGACACCAGAGTTTTTAATTAAAATTACATTAGGACTAATCAGCCGAGAGAAGGGGATGGAGGTCAGAAGGACTAAGGAGGGGGTCACTATCTGCTGCCAGGGCACTCAATATGGGCTATAAAGGATGGACCAGGCAGGTTGATCTGATATGATGTTTTATTTTAGGTGATAAATAATAATCCATATATCACATGTTTACACAGTTGGGAAGAACAATTTGCAAATGTGTTTAGAATACTTAATACCTGCATTAACATGTAGTTTGTAACATGTTCTGTTACATAGTATTTTGAATACTTACAATACTCTCAGGTTGAGCATTACCGTGAGCAAAGGATTTAGGAGTATGAGTATCCTACCTTCCTTTTTTTTCTTTTTTCTTTTTTTTTTTTTGCACATGTTCCTCATCAATCACTTATGATTCCACAAAAAACTATCTTTGCTCAATGATGCAATGACTTTCAACATTGCTAAAATACACTGTATACTTGTATACATTCATCATGCTGCACACATGATCTGGTTTAGCAAAAACTAAAACTTGATAAGGAAGTCGAGGGTATTTTTGACAGAGGGAACACGTGCTCTCTCTGTGCATTTGTAAAGGCAAGATCAAATGTTAATGCAACTTTTCTCTTTTCTGAAACAGCAGAAGCAGGAGAGAGTCGGGGACACAAAAACCCATTCGCTCGCACACAAGGACTTCTCGCCAAGATAATTATAAGCTTTATGAAAGTAGTGTGCAAGAAGGGGGAAGGAACCCAGCACAAGAATGGGCAGACAGGAGAAGAAGAAAATTACTTTTCCCCTTTGGCTCTGCTTTATGCCCCTTCTAACAAGAGAAGAAATGGCAATGTATGGAGGAGGCCTTCTTCAAGCTGGCGTCCCGGAGCTTCTGGCAGCATAAGGCAAGGAGTAGCATTCAGAACGTCTTGTGTTTTCTTCTGTTCATTAATCCACCAAAACCTTTGACCATTCCACAATAAGCAGCTCATTACTTGGTCCATCTTGATCAAAAAGACGAGTAGGACAGACCTTAGCTGAAATGAAGTCCGTACCATTTGAATAGGAGTTTGGTATAGACCCCAGTTCTAAACAACACCAAAAAGAACATCTTGTCTTTTGATCAAGTTTTTTTTCCTCCTTCAGCCTACATCGAGTGTCTGAATGCACTTAATTATCTAAAAAGGGAAAAGTTTGTACCTGTTGAAAAAGCTACCCTTCTAGCTTGCTCGGTCTCGTTAATGCCAACAAAAAGCAAGATGCGTACGAATGGTCAGGGAGGATGCCACATGCTGCGGAGTGCCTTTCAGAGATGTCCCTAATAAGAATGCAGTGGTGAGAGCAGCTGAATGCATGCTAGGGAAGATGGGCAGGGAGGAGGACAAGAAGAGAAAGGAGAAAAACATCTTTTACCTCCCCTATAATTACTACAAATAAAGAATGGGCTAAGGAAGAAATGGCAGAGGAGATTTTCCATTATGACTGAAAAACCCATCAGGCGCAGAAAGCAAAGATCGATCGTTTTTAATGGATAAAAGAGAAGTTTCATATCTTAAAGTAAAAACCTATGTAGAAGCTGCTTTGTCTGTTCACTTTTTCAGCTAAAAGTAGTGTCCAGTCTGACAGCACGAAGTGAGTTGTATTATATACTTTATATGCGGTGACAATTCCTTTATATTTCCCCTTCTGAAACCTGAATACATTTGATTTTACATAAATTTTTTATTGTTGCTTCATAGAGAAGTATTACTTGTCTTAATGTACAGTCTCTGACCTCTGACCCCTGGAGCAGTGGAGTGTTGTGATCTCTGGTTGTACACATTTCACACTTCACTCTTGGCTTTTAGTAAAACCATCAGGGCATTTACATCTTCATACAATGAACCACTAGACCCAGCATCACAGGTCACTGAACTATATTGGCATCATTCTCTCTGACACCAAATACACATTAGAAGAAGATGTTATCAAAATATTGCACATTTTGCACACCATAGAATATGTTTTTATTTTTTCTAGGACTAAAGTCAAGACGCTCTTTTATTCTATACATTAACTATTTTCAAACTGTTTTATTTTTATTGATCACTCAACTTAAAGTGATGTTAAACTATATTGGAACTATATGAAAATCAAAAGAATTTGTTTTATAGGCCCCATTAGCTAATATAAATATTTTATTCCAGTTTAATTTGGAATACACATGTAAGTCTTTGTGAGCTATTAGCAGTGGTGTTAGAGGATCAGTAGGTGTTTGTTTATGTCAAATAAATGACACTAAAATTGGTGAAAAATGCACCACAAAAGGATGATGCAAATCAGAACTTTCATCTAAAAACTGCAGTGTTTATTCAATATAAGCTTGTTGATTCGACGCTCTGTGCATTAGAAGTGTGTGTGTGAGGGATGGGGGTTCAGAAAGCACAGGCCTCACACTGCGATAGGTGCTAAAATATACAGCGCGAAAAACTCAGTGAGAAAGAGGCAGCTGAGCAACAGGAAGAAGCACGGCTGCTATGGAAGACTTGTGTTTGAGAAACAATAACAATCTGTTTTACAATCAGCACTCCAATACAAATATGTGGTTTAAAATAACAAAATAGTGATTGTAAATTTATCTCAATCTCTTGGTCAACCTTTTTTTTTGTGTTAATATTTCATCACCCCAGTTAAGTTAACTCCACACTATCTGTGTCAAATTGAATACAGCCATTTCTGACAGTAGCAAAATTAACAGTTTTTCAAGCCTTCATGGAAATGGATTAGGTTCTCTGTCTTACAAGTGTGTGCTTAGAAGAATTGATCATGTTATTTTAGTGTTGATAAACATGATGTTGAGTGTACATGGGTCAATATGTGTAGGCTATAAAATTAATTATCAATGATTGACTACAGAATAGACCCAAGCCCCCTACTGGGATTGATGGAATGCATTTATTAAACAAATAAAATAGCTAATATACTTAAGTTCACTGGTGCAGAAAGCTCTCCATTTTCCAGCTAGGCTCTGTATACCCACAAGCCCCTACATGAGAATGAAAATACGTCTATTTAAAATGTTTTGGACAATGACTTCCACAACATCTTGACAAAGTTCCTTCTTTTTTCTTCTCATAGTTCTCCTGAATGGCAGGGCTGTGCTAAAATAAGCATATGCACACATCCTCAGTGCAGAGGGAGGAGGAGTATACAACACCCTCTCAATTATCAAGCTCTCCGTGCCACTCTCCACACCTCATGTTTCTGTGTTAATGAGTGGATTAGGGCCCTGATTAAGATGCACTTAACCCATAAACAGCATTCACATACCAGCCCCAAAAGCCAATTAAAGTCAAGCCCTGTTGCCGCTGCTGCAAGACTGAGGACCAAGTCATATTATGGGAGTCTGGGATGGGTAGTGAGAAATGGGGCAGATTTAGGTCATTCAATAAAAATAGCATTAGAAGATTTTGGTTTGACTGGTATTTTTAGAGAGAAACTATAGTTAGGGGAAAAGTGTTTATGGACTTACTTACAGTCCGACATGTATTAAGACACAGGGCCACAAGCCAGTATTGGTACAAAGCTGGTTGAGCAGGTATGCAGGCCGGTAAGGCATCTGGTATAAAACATCTGTCCAGGCAGATATTGATAGAGAAAATATAAAATGAAAACTGAAAAATCGCTATGTGCTCATTTCAATCAAATATTAAAAGATAAAACATGCTGTGTAACCTGGTTTAATCATTTTAGTAAAGTTTAGCTTAGGTGAATTTAACAATACATTTTACAGAGTTACTGCTAATGTTGTTGGCAAAATTTTGGAACACAAAATGTATGACCAAAATAAGTAATCATATGCTTATCTTTTACCTGCTCATTTTTAATCTGTAGTAAATACAGATTTCAGAGTGACAAATTGTGTTGAAGCGTGGCTATTTATACTTCCAAACTTGTAAACTAAGCTGATTAATTAGCTTTCTGGCTTATACCTCTGAACCATAAAGAGCTTGTAAATTACCTTTGGGGAAACTGACAACAGGCACACAAAACAATAAATCAATGTGTCTAATGAAGTGCACGTGCAATGGCTGTGTCCTATTCTTACCAGAGTCATATGGGGAATAACAATGAGTAAAACAGGGGAGGATGGTTAAATTGTTAATCATAAAGTGATGCAGCAGTCAGCAGATTTAGTCCAGGCTGCTCCTAGACGGACAAATGCATGCGGGATTCCTTCCACACCACTGGAGCTGACTGGAGAAGGAAACATCTCTGATTCAGAAACATTGGATGAGGGGGTTTGCGATGTGCAATTTTCATATAGAGGACACGTAATTTCTTGCCAGAACCTTGAATTTAGTACTTCACCAGTGCAATGATTTACTACAGTTTATTTGGACTATAATCCCTCCCATAGCATTTTATATGAAGTCAAAATTCAAAATTCAAGGATAAGTTCTCTTTGAAATATCAGATACATGCAATAAAATTATTATTATTATTATTATTATTATTATTATTATTATTATTATTATTATTATTATTATTATTATTATTATTATTATTATTATTAATAATAATAATAATAATAATAATAATAATAGTTAAAACTTACCAATTGACAACCACAAAAATGTAAATATTTATTTTATAGTGATTATTAGCAACTAGAATTCCCATACCTCGCAAGATCTGGTTGTGTTATGAAATGTATTTGCCATAGAATTTATTTTGTCCATATAGCGAAACATAGTGTTGTGGTGACTTTGGGTTAGTGGGGCACAGCAGATTGGTGGGCAGCAGATCCTGACACTACAGATTGGCTGAGATCTAGGACGTGCTCGGAGCAGGACTTTAATTGGTTTTGGCTTAGGTCTTCAACAACTTCTCATCAAATAAGAAGTGATTTGGGAGAGTCATGGTTCTTGGCCGACAAAGACTTTGGGAAGATGAATCTCTTGTGTGAACTTTGAATCAGAGCTTGACATTTGGCGCTTAATAAAAATTTTCACTCTCAGTATTTTATGAAAAAGTTGTTGAATCACTACATTCCCATTTTGCACGTTGTCTCATTACCATTACATTAGGGTGCTTGTCTTATCTTATCTCATCCAGACTAATAGGCAAATAAAGTTAAGATAAGTACATTAAAGAGCTTATTCACTGCCCGCATTGATGTAGACCTATAGCGAGAGATAACCACACACAGTACAAATCCACCCAAACAGCATCTCATTTGCAAATGTAAATGAGGAAACACCAAATCTTTACAGAGAGGCAGAAGCGTATCTCGGTGGGATAGCTGGAACATGACAGCCCCCTGACCGCTCCCACGCTGAGCACCAAATGTGATGGTCCACTCCCACTGCTACTCTTTGCAGAATACAGGATTGAACCATGACTGTAAGCATCGGAGGGGGAGGAAGGGGGGACATAACTTTGAAGCTTTTACCTGATATGTTTGATAGAATGTTGTGACTATGCATCTCAGAAAACATAGGCTACCTCTTGAAACAGTCAGAATACCTTATATTTTACAGTAATTATTATCCAACCACAATGAATAACAGTCCATACAGCTTTCTTAGAATATAGAGAATTCACTCAGCCAATCAAATGCTCAGTTAGTCCGTGTGGCAGTCGTGACATCACCAGCAGTGTCGGGCTCAGTTCCTCCTGTGGCTTGGGACCAACAAGGCCTTCTGCTGACCCTGGTTTGTCCATAGATGGATGCGTGTGTGTGTGTGTCAGTGTGTGTGTGGCGTGCGTGTTTGTGTGTCCTCCTGTCTGTCCAGAGCACTGTGGGAGAGGCGACCTGGGGCATGGCTCACATTCAGAATCATCCCTTTAGATGTGTCAAAAAGCAGGCACAGTGAGGGGACAAAGTGGGACAGAAAGGGCACCAGAGTAAAACAACAGAGAAGAAGATAAAAGTTGAATGTCATTTGGATTTGAGATAAAAAACAATTTGCACATCTGTATTTTAGCCAAAGTAGAGGAACTTCTTCTAGGTTCAAACCATGACCTAGAGAGTATAGCACACCATTAAAATCCTATGAATGCAATTAACACACTAATCCTACATTGTTGCTTGTGATGTTTGCCAGTGGAAGTGTATTCCCTTGACTCATGTATTCAGACAGCTTATCAGTGTATTCATGTTGAGTGGGTATCCGTTATTTTCCTGATTCTTAAATCAACAATGCCTCTTATTGTCCACATGACAGAGCAAAGATGAGCCTCAAGAGTACAGATGATAGGGCACTTTGTCTGTCTGCATTTGTCTTTGAATTATGAACTTTGTAGAACATTATTAAAGGTGTTTAAAGCCTGGTCTTATCTATTCTGCAAAACATATTATATGTGATTGTAATCATTACATTTTACACCAGATTCTGTTTTAGCGGAATTAATATGCAAGATTGACTAGACCACTAACATAACAATGAAAGGAATTTCATAAAACACTGACATCAAGATTAACTTTTGAAAGTCTTTGTGTGCCAGATTTCATAAAGGTACAATTCATAAGGTGGCAACGTCTGAAATATAGCTTACAACAATGTGTGACCACATTGACCATTTCGTAACTTCTACTTCGATTCTAAACATTCAAGGAATATCAAGAACATTACACTAATTTTAAATATAAATCATTTGCCCACATTTTTAAACCGATAAAAGTATTCCTACCCCTAAAATTAACCTGTGCATGGGCTGAGTTTATTTGTTAAAATCCGACGTTCACAGACGCAGTGTGGTTTTTAAGATCTCGCACCTTGTGCCAGTGATACTGAGGATCCCCGGCCCCTCCCCTGGGGTCCAGAGGAGGACCCGATAATAGGCTGCTACTCGTGCGTCATGGCAGTAGCGCGCAGAAAGCGGCGGTGCGCTTCTTTGCCGTTCAACATTTTGCGCACGGGTCTCACTCTTCTAGATCAAAGACAAGATTTATGAAGTTACATGGACGAAAAAATCAGCATTTAGACGAACCAACCCCTTTGGCAGTTTACCTACAAAACAAATAAGCACTTGGTAAGTCACTGCTTTTCATACATTTTAGCTCTACAAATTTTACAGCTCAGGCCCATGATCTTAGAAAAATAAATTTATAGACCACTGTTGGCTATTTTTGTTTTATTGGCCTGATAATGGTCACACGATTTTTAAATTTTTTTTATTTATTTATTTTTTACTTAATTGGGTTATTGATTTTACTGGTAATTTTTATCCAGACATTATTCGTGTCATTTTAGACATCATTTATCAGATTAATAAAACGTCACTTATTTATTTATTTTTTTCAAACGGGATAAAATTAGTCTAGGTGTGTGCTTTTTCACGTCAAATAAATAGAAATAATGTAGGTTAATTATTACCAAAACGTTTAATTAGACATATAGCCTATAGCCTAATTTCAAATGTTAATTCATTCAATATCATTTTATAGATCCATGTAGAAAGCGCAGCCTTGCAATAACATTAAACGTGTTAACTTTCTGAAAATGTCTGAAACATAATCTATCATCAGCACAAGAAACTTACTATTTGATCAAATTCTTCCCGCGCGTAAAAATGGTGCTGTGCGTTAGCCACGATTTAAGTAAATGTATATTATTTATATGAGATTGACAGATATATTTCAGGATTTTTACAGCTATAAAAAAGCCTTAGGATATAGCCTATTTATAATTTAACCTGTTTTTCGAAAGTTTAACAGACACAGTAATGGTTTACCTGTAAATAGGCCAAACAAAATTGTAAATGTATTTGTTCGTTTCTTCAAAATCCGTTGGTTGGCACACATGATATGGTGGATGATAGTTTTTTATTTTATATATATATATATATATATATATATATATATATATATATATATATATATATATATATATATATATATATATATATATATATATATATATATATATATATAGTTGTATAAAATGCAATAGAGCAAAATATACAGCCTTGTTCTTTATTGTATTTCTTAGGTTATAAAAATGCTCGGCAGTGATGGAGACAGCAGTCCTTTCTCACCTGCTAAAGACGCATCTGATGAGAAGCGCAAGTCTCCGGCCTTGGAGCGGGAACCGTCGGCAGCCAACAGGTTTACGGAGCATGGCGTGGACCGCTACTACATCCCACCCTCAACCTCCAAACAGAGCACAGAGCCGGGCAACCCGTGCTCGTTCCTTCCTTACACGGCGAGCGGCACTGTTTACAGCTCCTCAAGTGCACCCCGGTACCCCTCATCTCTGCATCTGAGCTCCGTTCTGCCTCCAACGGGATTCTCCCCCTCCTCCTCTGGCAGAGGCCACTTCAGTCCGGCCTATCAACTGGGCCAGAGTCCTGGCTGCCTCTACCCGTCCTACGCCAGCAACATGGCCCTACCTGCGTCCACGGCGCACACGCGCGCTCAGGTCTACCTTTGCAATCGGCCACTGTGGCTCAAGTTCCACCGACACCACACGGAGATGATTATCACTAAACAGGGCAGGTACGCACCGCTCAACCACGACAAACTTTGCTGTGTGCGCATGGTTTCACGTCAGCCCTATCAAAAGTCGATATTTTCTGTTTTCCCAGGCGTATGTTTCCTTTTTTAAGTTTTAACATAGCTGGACTAAACCTAACTGCACATTACAACGTGTTTGTGGAGGTGGTTCTCGCGGACCCCAACCACTGGCGATTTCAAGGAGGCAAGTGGGTCACGTGCGGCAAGGCGGACAGCAGCAGTCAAGGTAGAGTCCACACGCGCACAAGTTCACACAATCTTTACTATTGTTTGAGGAGAGCAGATTTGAGAACTGTTGGCCATTTTACAATTACTTCTGTAAAGTATAGCCTGATGAATAAAGGACAAATGTACACAAAATTATTACTATTTTTTCATAGGAAATAAAATATATATCCACCCTGAATCACCAAATACTGGAGCCCACTGGATGAGACAAGAGATCTCCTTCAGTAAACTCAAACTGACCAACAATAAAGGCACCAATCACAGCACATCTCAGGTACTTGTTCATACTTAGGTACTAAGTTCATTAAATGTCAAAATTCTGGCCTATTGAATACCTCCAAATATCTGTATGTTTTGTTTGTTGTTTTTTTTTTATATTAAAGTGATTTTAAAATTGTGTAAATTAGGCTAGGTTTGAGAATGTCATAGCTGGCTAAATAGTGAAACAAAATTGTAACTTTTACCAATTTCTTTCTTTCTAGATGATTGTATTGCAATCACTGCACAAATATCAGCCGCGGCTGCACATCGTGGAGGTCTCTGAGGATGGAGTGGAGGACATCAGCAGTGAACACAAAACCCAGACTTTCACTTTCCCAGAGACGCAGTTTATAGCTGTCACTGCCTACCAAAACACTGATGTAAGTGGCCATACCACTTATTTTAGAAGTGAGTATATTCTCCAGAAATCTTACTTCTCTGCTACTTATTTTCTTTTAGATCACACAATTAAAAATAGATCATAACCCTTTTGCCAAAGGATTCAGAGATAATTATGATTCGTGAGTATATCTTCATTGTTATTTATATCCATTGATCTAGAGGCCTTCCACATAACTCATGTATTTTTCAGAATGTACACTGCTCCGGAGAGTGACCGGCTCACCCCGTCCCCCACTGAATCTTCTCGTGCTCACCAGATTGTACCTGGGGCACGCTATACCATGCAGCCTCTGTTCCAGGACCAGTTAGTACACAACCTTCCTCAAAACCGCTATTACAACAGTGAGAGAGCTGTGCCACAGACCAACAGCCTCCTGTCCCCCCAGACAGATGATGGAGTGTCACAGAGGTGGTTTGTCACTTCAGTGCAGCAAGGAGGAAACAGCAGCAGTAGCAGCAACAACAAGCTCGACCTGAGCCCATATGAAGGGGAGTACAGCCCTCTGCTGCCCTATGGCATCAAGTCCCTGTCCATGCAAACATCACACGCCCTGAGTTATTACAGCGACTCGCCCTTCTCCACCATGACCCAGGGCTGGGGGTCTAGAGTGGCCTATCAGAGGAAGGTGTCCCCCAGCCTACCCTGGTCCCCACGGGCATGTCCCATATCTAATTTTCCTGAAGACTCAGACAAAACAAAGCCACTGGATGAGGAGATGAATGGCAGTGTGATGCCCTGGACTGACACACCAGTGTCTGTCTCTTTAGAGAAAACAGATTCATATGCACTAGTGTGCAAGAGGAGACGCCTGTCCCTCAGTGCTCCCAGTGTAGAAGACGCACATGCTGACATTAAGTGTGAGGATTTGATCTCCACGGTTAACAACAGCTCCTATGGCAAAGAAACACCCTCTTCCAAAAGCATGGCAGCCTACTATTCATTTTACGCAAACCAATAGACTGGATTACCAAGACTTTAGATGAGCCTCAGTATTTCCCATTAATAGGCTCCATCAAGAAAATATGATGGCCCACCATAGTCCAAATTTATTGTGTTTAAACACAATAAGCAGTAGTTTAACTTTTTGCTTCTTCTATTGACAAACTATAATGTTGAAAGGACTGTTTAAAAGATCAATTCAAAACCAATTTTTAACCCCAGCAATTAAAACTAAATTTAATAAAATTATTCAGATAATAAGTAGGCCTACCAGTCTGTAGTTAACACTCTTTTTTTTGCCTTTTTGGCATGCACGTCCAGCAGGTGTTTTTGTTGTTTTGACACTTCCCTATTTATCTGTGTTAAACTGACAAAATAGATTTCATATACATTTTTCACGCAATGCCTAAATCTAAAAATGAAGGCAGCTGTAATCGTTTGTATAGTTTACTGTCTTTGGCTTATCTGTTTCTCTTTTTTTGCCCAATGTGTTTGCTTTACATTGCTTTGTTACAAGAGGCATTTGTGCTTATAGATTATTTATTGAGCCTGTAAAAAAGATGTTTGTGCACTCTTTATCAAATGTGATATCATATTGTTCTAAATTGTAATGTTCAGACCTTTGATATTAAACAGACGCAAAAGTTTGCTTGTGTGACACAAGTATAGTCTTGGCCTGCACGTTCAATTTCAAATTCATTCTTTTAGGGTAGGCTACATGCAAATGGACCCAAGAAGACTTGAGATTTTACTTCAAATATAAATACTTTTTAAATATATGTCAATTTAGCTAAATAACGTTTGCTTTATTTTGGATAAATCACATAAAAGACTCGCACGTTTGCGAAAAGCGCGTCTGTCCTTCACTCAGAAAGTTTGTTTTTTCAGTGGACTTTGTCGCACTCAAGTGGTCAAAAATCATATTACAGCGGAGACCAACTTAAAGAAGTGCATGAACAGAAGTGTGATAGGCTCCAGTCTGCTTTCTGACTAAATAGACTGTTGTAAAATATAACATTCAGGGTATACGTATAGTTTGTGTCCAGTAAAATAATTGTATGGCATGTTGTTAGTTAACATGTCTCGATAATAAAGTGTTATAAATGACGTGCGAAGTGTGATTTATTTAAATTAGCCGTAATATTATAACTTCTTTTGTGAATATATGTGTCGCCACTGTCTCTCATCGTCTCTCAACACTCTCTTATATTGAATCAAAGTCGTGTTTTGTGGGATGTTGTCAACCTGGCAACCCGCGCGCAGCCAGTCGAGCGCACGGAACAGACGTGAAAACATTACTGGAGCGCACATATGGCGAGCACTCACTTATCAAAATAGCTTCTGTAAGGCACAAATCCGAGTGTGACAGTTATTTTTACAGAGACGGAACGACGGTAATAGTCTGCACTGTACATGTAAGTTCAATTCACAGTCACTGGACAAGTGATTTGTTTAGTTTGCCTTTGCCAAGTGTTCTAGGTTAGCCAAGTTGGCTACAGCACAGTTAGCAAGCTAGCTCTGCTAGCGTATGCGTGCACATTAGCCAACGCAGATAGCGTCATGTTGGGTTTTGTTTATGAATAACGTAAAGCTAGCAAGACATGCTGGACACTGAAGTTCATCCAGATCGAGCGATCGAAATCTAGTCAGGACACGGTTACCAAGGTTTGAGGTCACTGTTGCTCTTGTAAACGTGTCACAAAGATGTGAATTTTGTACTGTATTGTTACCACCCTTGCACGAGATTTTAATGGGTGATTAAGCTAATGGTAAACAAATAAAACGTGGCCTATTTTTGTCTCATGAACAGCGGATGGTGGCGATCCATTCTGTCTGCTGTGATTTGTGTGATATGTCATCAGGCGAGGTGTGTTGTGGCTCTGGCTGTCACTGTTGTCTAGTGTGTAACTAATGTTAGGTAAATAGTTAACCATAACGTTAAATTAGCTACTAAAATGAAAAATATGTCTGTGGTTCTGCTGTTAAGTACAAATATTGCGACATGTTTATTATTTACAGGGGGACAGAAACATGGCTGGTTTAGTTTATGTGTTTTATATTTATTCCAAAGTTAGCGGCCGCATTTTGGTTTTACACTCATTGTGTTTACATGCACACAAAAATCTGATCATAATAGCCAACTTTGTGAATTCTGGAGTGTTTTTATAATTGAAATGGTATGTACACACTGCTAAATCTGATGTTGATTTCTATCTTTCACTTTCACTTTGTGTGCATGTGATAACGAGGAAAATAAAACGGAAAGGTTAACTCTTGAAACAAAGAAGACCAAAAATGTAAAGTATTTCTACTTTAAAATTCAAACAGCGCCTTCTAAAAATCCATGTAAGAACTGACACAAAAAAGCAAAAACCTAAAGATTATAAAAGCTGCATTCCCAACAGTCAGGGCCATATGGCTGTGGTGGAGGTGGATTGGTGCCGTGCTGCGTGATGTTCTTGAGAGGAGTATCTCCTGTTTCATTATAGCTCGTGGCCTCTGTGGGATGAACAGTGTTGGCAGAGCCCAACGGAAACTCCTGGTGATGACAGAGGAAGTGGTGTCCTTCTCTCAATGGGAAATTAGCTGGCCCCATATTGTAGCTGTAACGGGAATAGAGATGCTTATTTCCTGATACAGTATGGACGACTATGCAGACTTTGGAGCAATGGGAGAACTGCCACTTTTTCTTATTATTCGGAAAGAGAAATATATCAATTTAACTGAAGATTGGTATTTTCCTAATTCATTTCTGATATTGCTGTAACATGCCGTGCCTACGGTTCAGTTCAGTGTTACTGTTTAGTGTTTTGTTCATGCGTTCAATTCTGTTTAACTTTTATTTGTGTCTTTTTTTAGGACATTCACCATGCTGCCCTGCTGAACCCAAGCTGCTGAGGACCACTTGAGAGGCTCTTTACAGGAAACATGGGGAACACAGCCACCAAGTTTCGAAAAGCCCTCATCAACGGGGATGAGCTGCTGGCCTGTCAACTCTATGAGAGCAACCCACAGTTTAAGGAAGCACTGGACCCCAACTCTACCTACGGAGAGTCCTACCAGCACAACACTCCTCTACACTATGCTGCTCGGCACGCAATGCTACGACTACTCAGGTTAGTATCTGTTGCAAGAATAATAAATTTAGTACTTGCTACTTATCAACAAATTACTGCATAGTAAGAAATGTCCATGTTTTTACTAAATAAATGTCTATGTATGTCCCATCTGTCTCTCAATAAAGCCATCTTAGGAATGCATCCTGCCTCTCTGAGGTTGCATCCCAAAAGTGTATCTTTTATACGCTTTACCTGATTTTTATTTTATTACCGTAAATTTCGGATTATAAGCCGCTACTTTTTTTCCACGCTTTGAACCCTGCGGCTTGTACAGCAGTGCGGCTTATTTATGGATTTTTTACTGGATAACGGCCCCTGGGTTTTATTTTCACGGACAAGCCTTCTACACGTGGCAGATAAATATGGCAAAAACAACTTAAGTGCATTAAAAAAATACAACTCACCAAACCGCTGCATCAGAGGGAGCCCTGCGCTGATTATGTGATTATGTCTACTCTGCTCCGCAGTTTCTTTCAAAAACTCTAAAGGCGTATCGTTTAATCCCAGGTACTTATTCTCCATGTGCCAAAGCAGTTTTGAAGGTTTCATTGCCTTATTTGCTTTTCCCGTATGTTACGTAGAGCGGACTGTGCGCGTGAGTCACCTGCAGCGACAAACCCAGATTTTAAGTAGGCATTGTCTGTTAAATTTATCTTTCTTTTTCTTGAAGATCGTAGTCTCCTCTTCTGGCTCCTCAGTTGTCCTTTTCCCTTTTGTTAAAAGCTCTCCAAAGACTTTTGTTTTGGCTCATTTTCACTCGCTTGTGGCTCTACTTTTGTGCGTCGTGTCTGATGTGTTATACGTGATACGTCACCGCGGAGACAAGAGCAGATAATAAACTTGCTACTACATCAAATAGATTTCTGTGGCGATTTCCAGCAGGATTTTCATGATACATCTACGGACGAGCTTATTAGTGTGTCATTAGGGACAGGCGAAAGTTGCTCCTGACCCCTGTGCGCACAGCGTCTGAAAATCAGGGCTTTTTACGCAGGACTGTGAGCTGTGTCTGTGTCTGTGAGACGTGAGACGTGAGACGTGTTTGTTTTGAACATTGTTCCGCGAGTGTGACGCTTATTTTGAGCAACGAAAAATAAGAAAATATTATTTTATTTTAAGATCATAATAATCTTCCAATTTAAACTACAACAAAAAAGAGCTAACACAAATAAAATACACTTCAGCCACGCAGAGCCGCAGTATAAGACTGAAAGAGGCGCATACGGCTCCGGAGCCGCGGGTTGCCGACTCCTGAAATAGAGCCACTGCACGTAAGCTCGACATCAATGAATCCAACTTGGTCAATGTAAAAAGACGACAAAAGTTTTCAGAGGAAATAAAAGCAGATTTTCCGTTTTGGTGCAGTTTTATTTTCTAAACCTGCAGATGTGTTCATCCCGTGTTGTTGTCGTGTTGGTTCCAATTTTCAGGCACAGTTTTTAAAAAAAGCGTGTCAGTGCACCGTCTTTCTGTGTAAATATCTCATGTTACAATATGAAAACCTGCGGCTTTTATTCAGGTGCGGCTTATATATGTACAAAATTGATTTTCTCTTCAAATTTAGCTGGTGCGGCTTTTAATCAGGTGCGCTCTGTAGTCCGAAATTTACGGTAATTAATTTTTTTGCATTAAAACATTTTAGGGTTTTTTGCTTATTTTTTGTTTTTTAGTTGTCATATTCCAGTTTTGCTGGGATGTTGCACTTATAGCTGAAGATGGTGCTGTTGACCGTGAAGTCTTTTATTTGAAACTGAATTAGTCCAACACAAAACACTGAGTTAGGGCTCGGCGCTCTGTTGCCCATACATTTTCTGTTACATGGCATGTTATCAGATGTTTTAAGTATTGCTAAATGAAAATGAAAAAAATAAAATAAAATTGTTACAATAGAAATAAAGGATGTGTGTAAATAAATTATCACTAAATACTAAGCATCTGAACCCATACAGGAGTGATCGGTGTAAATTTGCGTGTTGCAGACACTTCATACAGAATCAATGCCATGAATACAGATTACACGCTGCAAAACGTGTGTGTCTGGCTCTTTCCTCACCACACCTTAGAAGATGGATTACAGCAGGCTTCCCAGCATAATTTCCAGGCAGTTGGGAGTATAGTCACCATAAAAACTGTATGCACAGCTGCAACTGTGAGCTATGGTTTTCTGCAAAGTAATGACTAAGCATCTGATTTTTTAAGGTTACTATAGTTAAGGAATACAATAGATTATAAAGCACCATCATTATTGTCAAAACAGAACATAAATAAATGCGCTAAATTAATTAATCCAAGGGTGTTGATTTACATTCTGAAAACAAATCCCATTGAAAAGACTGATAAAAACTGTTACTGAAAATCTATCATGTGTAGGTCCAGGCAGACACTCTAATGATGCTCTTCCTGCAAAGTACAGCAAGTCAGGAATAAACCATGTTTTTCTGAGCACCTGCTCCGGCTAGGATATGCATCTAGTACTCAACTATTCTAGTACACGAGAAGACCTCTATTGAGAAACTAGCTTTCGGTTCATCTTCACTGGCAAAGCAGGCTGTACCATAGCTGGAAACATGTAGCTCTTGCACATTAATGATGTTAAAATTGTAAATTTTCTGATTGATAAGTCAGTTTGTTTATATAAATGTTCAAATCTTATATTTGTTAGGTCTTTTCTTCTAAACAAAGATGGAAATCCCAATAAGCGTAATGTGCACAATGAGACCTCTCTGCACCTTCTGTGCATGGGGCCCCTGATCCTGACTTCAGAGGGGGCCCTGCAGCCGCGTATCACACGACCACATGAAGATGAGTACCGGCGGGCAGAGTGTCTGAGGATTGTCCTCTCGTGGACCGGCGCAAAACTTGACCATGGAGAGTATGAAAGAGCTGATGTGAATTCCACTGACAACAAGAAAAACACCAGTTTGCACTATGCTGCTGCCTCGGGTATGAAGACGTGCGTAGAGGTAAGATATGCTATTGTAAACATAGGATCTCATTTAAATGGACAACCTTTCAATGTAGTAATCCACATCTCTTTTAATCTGTAATTTTGCAATGTTTCACTTTGTATATTATTTTCACATTAACTTGAACGAGTCTATCTTGAGCAATGCTTTCAGTCATACATTCTTTCTTTCTTTCTTTTTTTTTTGGGTGTGGGGTGCTCTAAAACACACAGTCTGATTAACGTTGAAATATGTACATCCTTTACAAAACACTAACAATAAAATCTCATCTCCTTATGTAAAGTACTGTTTTGTATTGAATTGTTCAGTTGCTGGTGCAGCGAGAGGCAGACCTGTTTGCTGAGAATGAGAACCGCGAGACTCCATGTGACTGTGCGGAGAGGCAGCACCACACAGAGCTGGCCCTGTGCCTGGAGTCGCAGATGGTCTTCTCTCTGGCCCCTGAGGCGGAGGGTATAGAAGCCGAGTACGCAGCCCTCGACAGAAGAGAGGTACAAAATACCAATGGGCATCGCAGCACACTCACTCAATTGATGTCACTTGAAGCTTGCAAAATGCCTGAAATGTTTTAGGGGGGATTTAATAGGGCTGAAACTATGAACAGAATCTCATAAACCTCATTTTCCACAGAACTAAACAACGCTGGGTTTGGCAATTGTGCTTTATTTGATTTCCAAACCATGTGAAATGCTGGACTCGTAGTTAAGTCAAGTTAATGCTTTAAATCTGAAAATGTGGCACTCTATTGGTGAAGATTCAAATGTGCACACGCAAAATAGCTATAACAAAGACACATTTTTCATTTTTTACACAGTGCCACATGCTTGCTACCATCTTTTTAGTTTTTATTTCTTTATTCTTTTTTTAGGGAAAAAACATGATCATATTATTACCGTGTTGATTTTTCCCCCCTAATTGCCCTAGTTATTTCTCTATCTGCTGTGTTTTGTAGCTGTTTGAGGGCTTGCGGCCTCAGGACCTCCGCAGGCTGAAGGACATGCTGATAGTCGAGACGGCTGACATGCTCCAGGCCCCCCTCTTCACTGCAGAGGCACTACTGCGCGCCCATGGTACAAACACAAACTAGAGCCTCTCTGTTATATGTAATTAAACCATCAGACTCACTATTCTTTGTATGATTTACATATTATAAAACTTACAACTAAACATCATAATTATTACTTCTAGACACTTTTAATGTATTGATGAGTTTTAACTGAAATAAAATGAGGCGAATTGTGGTAATATTCATTATCTAAATGAGGCCATTTAGAGACTGGGGCCTTTAACTGCTGCAGAAGTCATTTTGGCAGACTGATAATGGCCTATTTGCTCTGTTGACTGGGGTACATGTTTCTTTTTTAAGAGCCGACCATTTTGTCAGAAAATATAGACTAGCCACAGTTTGCAAGTCCTGCAGTTTCCCCCGCAAGAAGGCTCATTTTCTAGTAATGTCTTTGTTTTGAGATTGGACATATTTTCTAAAGCAGAAAACCCGATGGCTCCTGGTCTTAGATGTATGAGTCAGCAAAGTATTATGGCTCTTACAGAACTTATAGACATATTTTCCATTGTTACCATGGAAAACTGTCCCTTCCAATTGTAGCCATTGTTGTGCTTTGCCATTGATGTAGTCCTGTCATGTGTCTATACACAGACTGGGACAGAGAGAAGCTGTTGGAAGCCTGGATGAAAGATGCAGAGGAATGCTGTCAGCGTTCTGGAGTGCAGATGCCCAACCCGCCCCCTAGTGGCTGCAATGCATGGGACACACTGCCCTCTCCCCGCACACCTCGCACTGCTCGCTCTTCTATCACCTCTCCAGACCAAATAAGCCTCATGCCTGCAGATGAAGAGTCAGCCCTGGTATTAACGGCACTTACAATGAATACACACAACATTTGACATTTTTTGTAGTAAGAACCTAACCACAGTATCTTAATTTAATTTTTTTGACTTATCAACATTCAAACTACACTTGAAAAGCATCAAAGAAATGTTTTAAATGTAAGACCGATGTACTACGGAACGAAAAAGAGATAAAACAAATGTAAGTAAGAGTAAAACAGTTTATAGTGACATTTGTAAAGTAAATAACAAAAGAAATGCAAATTCGATGCTCTTTATACTTTTTTTCACAGAAAATTTCTATATAATATAATAACACTCAAATTACTCAGTATATCTACCTAAATTATGTCCAATCTTGTCACATCTTGTTCTTGTAGACCCTTGACTGAATATTGTGGATTTTGTTTGCCTCCACTTAGTCCACACTAAATGTGCCAGTTGCATTTATATTTATGTATTACATCTTAATGCATTGATTTCCAGTATTGCATCTAAAAATATGCTACAATATATTATAACTGATCATTATCATTATTAGTGTGTTGTTTTCGAATGCTAGTCAAAATAATTTTTAATGTCTTTTTTATTACACTAAAATTACTACCGTATTTTCCGCACTATAAGGCGCATCGGAATATAAGGCGCACCTTCAATGAATGGCCTATTTTAAAACAAATTTCATATATAGGGCGCACCGCATTATAAGGCGCATAGAATATAAACTACTGTAGTATCTGGGGTTGTGTTACGCATCCACGAGATGGAGCTGCGCTAAAGGGAATGTCAACAAAACAGTCAGATAAGTCAATCAAACTCACAAAACAAGTTAATGCATCACAATATAGTAACTCTCGAAATAGTGCAAAGTAATAACAATAACTCAACGTTGTTCAAACGTTAATGTCCATAGTCACAATATCTCCAGCCTTGTTTAGTTGTAAACACGTGAAAGAAACACGTAAAGCCTCACTTTTTCAGTTCATTCCTCATTCACGAATCCGAGTTCTACCTCTTCAGTGTCTGAGTTGAACAGTTGGTCGAGCTCATTCAAAGTGCCCGATTCCGTCTCGTCAAAATCGCCATTATCCGTGTTGCTGCTGTTGTCTAACAGTTCAGTGACAATTCCTGCCTTCGTGAAACTCGGACCACAGTTGAGACTGATATATCAGCCCAGGCATCCGCGATCCATTGGCAGATTGTGGCGTATGTCGCCCGGCGCTGTCTCCCCGTCTCCCCGTTATCCCTATAGCGTCGGATCCTGTCGTTGCAGATAGAGTGGGTGGCGGACTTTCCAGCAGCGTAACTCCGCGCCCAGTCGTGCTCTCATGTAAACTCAAACGGCGTCTCAAAGCGGAGACACGGGGCTATCGAAATATTTTACCGTCATTACGGTAATCTGCCTCTGTTGTCCTGAAGGTGTTGAATGAGAGCGCGGGGCTGCGGGGATTTTCCCAGTCATTTATTCGACGCGTAAAAGAAAAAATACAGATGGATGTGTAAAATAGAAGTAGTTGTGTGGAAAAAATGCAGCAAATGCTGATACTTCGTTTAACATGATTTTTATGGCTAAAAAATAATAAAAGTCTAGGTTTAGGTGAGCTATACTGGCCCACAGTGTGCTCAGTCCTTAAAGGGTTATTACCGCTATTACTTCAGCGACGCCTCCTGACTACGGGTGTCATAATTGACCAATATTGATCCATATATAAGGCGCATCGGATTATAAGGCGCACTGTGGGTTTTTGAGAAAATTAAAGGCTTTTAGGTGCGCCTTATAGTGCGGAAAATACGGTACTTTTTTGTACTTATGATATTGAAAGAACAACAACTAAGAAAACTTTTAGGGAGCTCAAGCCTTTTATTCAACTTATCTTTTTAGAATAATTGGAATAATTTTATTTTGTGGCCTGTTGTTAATGGATAATAGCGTCTGATAGGCGGCAATTTGTCTTGAAATCTTGAAACTGGCAGCCCTTATTGAACCTCTAAAAAGATGTGTCTTGTGCCAGACGACTGTGTTCTACTCAAGGGCCCGTTTAAAGGTTACACTTGATTATATCTCATTCTGCTCTTTTTCAAATCAATACTTACATTGTAGAGGCACACTGGCTCCTTTATTTCTTTTGTCAGGCCCAGGCTTCACTATAACAAGAGCTCTGTGTTTTGGGGGTGTGTATTTTGCATAATTTTGTGCATTATTTCCCTCTCTAATGCAAAAATGTCAGCTTGCTCTTTTTAACATTTTGATCAGTTTAGCCTCTGCATAATCTTATGTGTTACATTTGTATTTCAGTGCGGTATCTGCATGTCTTCCTTTTCCGTTTTTGAAGAGCCAGTTGACATGCCATGTGGCCATGAGTTCTGCAGAGCATGCTGGGAAGGGTAGGTTATGAAAGCTATAATTAGCTAATAAGCTAAGCTATAATTGTGATTAATGAAAAATGTACATCTGCAGGTTTCTGAATATGAAGATTCAGGAGGGTGAAGCTCACAACATCTTCTGCCCTGCGTTTGACTGCTACCAACTTGTGCCTGTGGAAGTTATAGAGAGTGTTGTCTCAAGAGAGATGGACAGGCGCTATCTCCAGTTTGACATTAAGGTAGACTAAACGTATGAATTAATAAAAATAAAAACAGATTTAGTATATACAATTTTTGTGGTGAACAGGAAAAACCTACAATAATTATTTTATTGGAATTTAACATTTTAGACTACAGCAGAAAGGTGATGGCTTGGTGTGAGTTTTGACATTTAGGTGTAAGTTGAGCGGGTAATCTGCCTTTTTAAAGATAAATTCCCTGTTTACTAGTAAGTTTCTGTATTAATATTTGTCTGTGTAATCCCTCAGTCGTCCAGGTCTGATCCATAGCAAAAGACGAAGTTTAAATCTGTCAACTGGACAAATCATTGTAAGAGTGAAGAAGTTTCTCTGCTCATACAAGCCGCTTCTTCAGTTCTGGTCAGATTGCTGGTGGCCACTGTCTTATATCAGTCTGAAGGGAGGGGCTAACTACACTGAAACTGTAAACATCTATTGTTTCCAGTTTTCCAGTTTTCCAGCCCCTCCCTTCAGATCGATATAAGGCAGTGGCTTGGATGAACAGAGAAATGTCTTCACTCTTGAACGATTTGTCCAGTTGACAGATTTAAACTTTGTCTTTTGCTATGTATTAATATTTGTATTTGTGAGAATTCCAGTGATCTTGTAAGTGCAACTTGTGTCAAATACTTGATAGTTTAAGAGCTTTTGCCAGCACCACACATCGCCCCCTTTTATTAGTTCACATGGCATGTCTTTTGGACCATAAATTTCTTTAGTTAACTCAGATCTAAAGAGCATGCATATTAAAATACATTGATACTGATATTATAATTTTTTATACATTGATGTCTATATTTCTTCTTCTGGCCTACATGTTTGTAACAAACAGCGTTTCCCATTATTTTATGTTATTAGTCCATCACTGCTAACATTGCTCTTTGTTGTCAGGCGTTTGTGGAGAATAACCCTGCGATCCGCTGGTGTCCCGTGGCAGGATGTGAGAGGGCGGTGAGGCTCAACAGACAGGGTCCTGGAAGTTCTACCTCAGACTCTCTGAGCTTCCCCCTCCTCAGAGCGCCAGCTGTAGACTGTGGCAAAGGACACCTCTTCTGTTGGTCAGTTTTAATCACTACTGATCTCAAATAAATAGGTTCAAAATACTATGGAGTAGTTTTAGAGTCAAGGGATTTGAGGAATTTATTTTGGGGATTTACCAAATATCTGTGACAATCTTTTTTCATATTTTAAAATGGGTGTGATACTCCAAAGATGACCAATATTTAGCATAAATATTGTTTCTTCTACATTTTAATCCACTACCCTTTTTTAAAAAGACACACCTGATGCACTGAGAAGGAAAAGCAAGGGAGCTCAGAAGGTGTCTGGTGATCTTTTATGATTGTATAAATATACAAACTGTATTAATTCCAGATGAATGCATTTTGCAATTATTTTTTGCAAAACTGAATTTCAGAACTTTGTTTTCTTAACTGTCTTTATGTTCAATCTTCATATGTATATGCAAAGTTTATGCTCTACCAATGCATATTAATACAAGCCCATTTGTTTGTGAACTACTATGACTTTGCCACCGTATTGTAGTATTTTGTTTTTAAATCAGTTGTGATTCTAGGGAGTGTCAAGGAGAGGCTCATGAGCCCTGTGACTGTGAGACATGGACATCATGGCTGCAGAAAGTCACTGAGATGAAACCTCAGGAGTGTAAGTGTACAGTCTCTATCAAATATTAGTACTGAGGCATCTCTTTATAACAATGTTCTGGTTCAGGAGCAGAATATTTGGAACTTTGTCACTCTGATGAGAAGTACATAATGCATACATAAAGTATGCCTACGAATAGTTATTCATTTTAAAGAATCAGTTGTTGAAACCAGACCTCCCCTGATTAAGGTTGCAATGGCTCAAACACCAACCTATTATATTTGAGTGATAAAAGCAACCACCCTTTATTATATTTTCTCCTATTTGAGTTCCCTTAGATACTGATTTTGATCAGGATTTCAGACTTGCTCTATGTGGGTGCTTGAGTAAAACAGGAGACACAAATAACAATGTCTAAGCAGTGAACCTCTTTGAAGCTCAACAGTGCGTTTGCTGCATCTTTTGTACCTCATTAAGGCTTTATGTGTGCTCCTCTCCTTATGCTGAAGTGGCTGGTGTGAGTGAAGCTTACGAGGATGCCGCCAACTGCCTCTGGTTACTCACTAATTCCAAGCCCTGTGCCAACTGCAAGTCCCCTATTCAGAAGAATGAGGGCTGCAACCACATGCAATGTGCCAAGGTATGTTTCCCAATAATAAAATAGTTGTCCAAATGAATCATTGTTTACGTGAAATCATCATGGAGACAATAGTGAACCATCAAACTAAAATGAGTTGTTATTGTTGATTATTAATGTAGCTGTTTACACCAGCAGGTGCTAGTGCTAGCTGCTGCATGGTGCAGGCCAAGTCAATCATGTTGATTTGGTCTGTGAGCCCAAGCTTTCAAATGATTTATAACAGATCATGTGGTATTGGAAGTTTCCTTTATTAATGGCATGGGCATTAAAAGTTATTATTGGACTATGCAAAAATAAGGCATTTGGATGAGTTAAAAAAAAAAAAAAGAACTTTATAACAGCCATAAAATGTATAGATAATAATACTCAAAATACAGAAGTTAGGGCCAAAAGTACATTGATTTGTCAAATCACTGACCTATGTTGTAGCTCTGGAGGCCTTTAAATGATTAACATCTGTAATGAGACTTTTGAGTTTGTTTCCACTTAGTTTTAATGACGCTCAAGTGGTAAAAGTTCATTAATTTGTAACCATACTTGAAACACAAGTATAGGCATATATTAATCATAATTATAATGGATATAAATGGGGACTCAATTTTAAGGAAATGTACAAGGGTAATGTGGCAATTATATCAGCAGGTGTGAGTATGTAATCACTTCACTTAAAGGGTCTTTTTCAACTCATTCAACATTTTGTATACTCTGATATCATCCCTTAATTTGCCTTGAATGAATAGTGAATTTTCATTTTGGCATAGGACTCTCAATAAAACACACAATTTTACCTTTGGAGTGTTAGTCCTCTCGCAGAGTAGTAGAGGATTATACCAAAAGACAAATACAAAAATAGTAACACCTATGGTAACAGTATTCTTACTTGAGAAAACATGTCTGTCTATTTTTTGGTCTTTTTGTTGTGCCAGAAATACTAGAATCTGTGCTTTATTTACTTTCGTGTACCTGAACTCTAAAGCATTAATCAGATGTTATGTCCAAACAGAATTTGATATGTTCATCAACTACCTTTTTACTATAGTGGTACTCTCTAAAATAAATAACATATTTTGGATCCCCACCTCTGGGGTGTAGTATTTGTTATACCAACTTTGGAGACTTTGCAGTGTCGAAAAGAGCAGTAAGCTGTCATGAGGTGTGTGTGCTGGCCCTGCTGCTGTCTGGCTGCAGATGTCTGAGCTGAAGAGGCTGAGAGGAGATGGAGATTAGTTCACAAAGGCCACTGAGTCTCTTGACTTGTCATTACCTGGAAAGACGTGGCGTTACTGCTGTTGCTTAGAAACTCAGGATTGTGTGTTGCCAAGGAACATTTGGTCTTTGTCTTTGTGCTTCCACTTTTTGCCCCTGTCCGTAGTCTCCAGACTTCTATTACATCTGTCCAGTACAAACATTTTCTTTTTGTTTATCTGTCAGATACTCGTCGCCGCTCCCACTTGTTTCCTTTGTATTGATTTGTTGAAGTGTCATGTAACAACAGTCATGGCAGAGTTTCCATAACAACCAAGGGACATCTTGTAATACATTGGAGTCTTGTGTGTGCTATAGATTGCTAGTGGTTGTTTTATGTATTGTAATTATTTTTCTGTGCGATTTTTGTGATTATGCCAACAGTTCAGAATTTTTATGCCCAGCAAATAAAGAAGTATATTTGTCTATTGTTAAGTTTGTTCCTGGGTTGCAACACATTTCTGCTTGTATGTTCTGATGTGTGTAAATATCATTCTCTTTGTATATAGTGTTATTACCTTCCTATAACTATTTTTGTTGTATTATATCTGTTCCTGTAGTGCAAGTATGATTTCTGCTGGATCTGTCTGGAAGAATGGAAAAAGCACAGCTCATCCACTGGAGGGTACTATCGATGCACTCGCTATGAAGTCATCCAGCAGGTGGAGGAGCAGTCAAAGGAGATGACCGAAGAGGTACAGCTCATACTACAAAATAAATGCTACATTATTTTCATAAAACAACAAGCCAAATTATACATCAGTAATAATAAAAAAAACGTTTGTCTGTATTCACAATGTTCACCAGTTTTATGTCTAATTTTGCAGGCAGAGAAGAAACACCAGAATTTTCAGGAACTTGATCGCTTTATGCACTACTACACACGGTTCAAGAACCATGAACACAGCTATCAGGTACTGCCCGGTTGCCACTTTACATATTAGATGTACATTTGAATCTGCTTCTTGTTATTTTCCAATCCAGACTTACACATTTTCTAAGATGGACGTCATAGTGCCTTTAGTCTAGTGAAATTTACCTTGCTTTCTATTCTCCTAAGTGTTTGTCTAGATATTTTTACTTAACAAGAGGCCCTAAAAGCTTCTGTCTTCTTACATTAGCTGGAGCAACGCCTGTTGAAAACCGCCAAAGAGAAGATGGAGCAGCTCAGCAGAGCCCTGAGTGGAAGTGAGTATGGGCCAGATGTAACACTGTCAGTCTCTATTACACTTTTCAACACATCCCGTCTACTTTGATGTTCAGCTTTGAGAAAACGCAGCAGGAGAGATCCCATAAAGGTGTTGAAAAAGCACAACCAAAAGCAAGACAGTTCATATGCTTGATAGAAACATTTTTGTTTTTAACTTATTAAACACCTTCTAGTGTGTAGACATCAAGTGTGGTGTCAAGTTTCCTGTCTTTTGTGCAAGGTTCAATTTAAAATCCCTCAAAACTTGCCAAAAAAGCAATATTCTCAAGCCTGGTTATATAAAGAGAATATGAAATACAATATGCTGCATACTGAGAATTATGGTACACCATATGAGTATCTTTATGATGAATTATAAATATTGAGAAACATACCTACATGCTTAGTTTAGACATTGTTCTTTGCTGTACTTATTGCAGGAGAAGGGGGCCCACCTGACACCACTTTCATTGAAGACGCAGTTCTAGAACTACTAAAGACTCGACGCATCCTGAAGTGCTCTTATCCTTATGGGTTCTTCCTTGAGCCCAAAAGCACAAAGAAAGAGATCTATGAGCTTATGCAGGTATCAGTGCTCAGTGCTGACAGGCTGGCTGTCATCAAAGGCTTTGTATTGCCATACCGTTTACTCTCTGAATGTGTTACTAGCATGATTCTTTGTTTGTAGACTGATTTGGAGATGGTAACAGAGGACCTTGCACAGAAAGTAAATCGCCCTTACCTGAGGACCCCCCGCCATAAGATCATCCGTGCAGCCTGTCTGATTCAGCAGAAGAGGCAGGAGTTCTTGGCCTCTGTGGCCAGAGGAGTAGCACCCAGTGACTCACCGGAGGCTCCCAGGCGCAGGTAAAATGTGAAATCATATGTATGTATGTTTTACAGAGAGATATTATGCAAAATTGGAGCTTTTTACCATGTTATAATGTACCCTCATCAAAAACATGTCTGAAGGGTTTGTATGTATCATCCATGCATGTTTGAGTATTATTGAGTATTATGGCGATCTGTCCCAGATTCTATTGAAACCCTCTTCATAGCAGTACAAACCCATGCTTCTATGTAACCCATCAGTCAAAATGAAACTGAAACTACTTAAACATTTGAATATGTTGATTTTGGCAAATGTAGCATTTTCAAAACAATAAAAGGTAACACGGTGATCTAAATATGTTATGTTAACAATAACCTGTAGTATAATACCATCTCTTTAGGTGTTTTAAATGTATGATGTGATTCACTTTTTTTTTTTCAGTTTTGCTGGAGGTACATGGGACTGGGAATATTTAGGATTTGCGTCGCCTGAGGTACGGAGGTGTTTCATTGGGTATATGCAAATGTTTGTGTAGATGTTAGTTTTTAAGTGTATATTACTTGCTCAACCTTGTTTGTTACCACAGTTTTTGATTCTTCAGTCTATCATTCAATCTGGTTGATTTGAATTAACCCTAATAATCTGGGTTCACTAGATGTAGCCACAGATAATTGCTCTTCTTCAAGTGTGCCAGTTTATTTGAGTTAAGTTTAGTTCGTCATTCTGCAGTGTCTTATTTTGACCAAAACAGGAGCATAGTTTGGGTAGTTACGCTGCATGCAGTGGTACCTGTAGACCAGGGCTATAGAGTTTATCTTAACCTGATGATGTATTACTTAATCAGATTGAAAGTAGATTGTGCCATGGTGGCTATCACTTACTCATCTCTAAATAATTGGATATCAGTGTTATGATACACACCTGGCTGTCAGTCAACATCATCTAAATACCAATTTAAGACATGGAGATTTTTCTGATAAAGTTTAATGAATAGCATTTTAATGTGCTTTATGCAAATGCTCTCTTTTAAAATTAATTTAGGCCTGCTTTGTGAAAGTCTCTGTAATTACTTCTCTATCATTCACACTCCACTCACTGACAGTATGTCAGAAATCTCAAATGGGAATCAACTTATCCACACCATAACGAAAAGTAACTTTCTCCTCTCACAGGAATATGCAGAGTTCCAGTACAGACGGAGGCACAGGCAGCGGAGGAGAGGTGACATGTCCAGTCTGCGGAGTGATACCCCAGACCCCGATGACCCCAGTGATGGCACTTTAGGTAAGAAACACTTCCTCCTACTTAAGTGGACAGATGGATATGTAAAACTGAGATTGGGTCATATGAAATATTGTATTTTGGTAAAGCACTCAGCCTTTTTAGAATAAACCCAATGTCTTAAATTTAATTCACTACTATGTTCAATCTTCATCCATGTATTTTCTGTAAGAATAGAATCTGGCCATTGTTGGTCAAGTTTCTAACTTCAGGAAACAATAACTGTGTTAACTGTCTATTAGCTGTTATTAATGTTTTGTGTTTTTATAAAGATGGACATGACCTCGGTGGGCACAGACATTTAATGGTGAGCCCAGGATTTTGTTTTAAAAAAGTAGAACTGGAATAAATACAAGCAATATCAGTATCTAACGTGTGTGCATATTTTAATCCATTATTTCAGGGTCTCAGCTCTTTGGATGAAGATGACCCAAACATTCTATTGGCCATTCAGCTGTCTCTCCAGGAGTCAGGGATGACAGGGGGTAGAGAGTCCGATGAGCCTCATGATGTGTCGCTGGGGGCCATCGGCACCTCACTGCCCTCTCATTTGGAGCAGAGCCCTGTAGGTGTGGAGGCAATGACCCGAGCCTCTTTGAGCAGCTCTGAGCTGCTGGAGTTAGGAGACAGTCTGTCCAGACTGTCCATCAGTGGTCAGTACTCTACTACAGGTCACATGTACAGGACGTCCCTCCCCATCCCAATGGCTCCAGGAGGCAATAACTCCTCCACGGGCCTCTTCTCCTCCAGCGACACCCTAGACTCCACCACATGTAGCAGCCAGGAGCCGTCCTCGTCCTCTGCTTTAGCTGCAAACACAAACCTGCTGGGAAACATCATGGCCTGGTTCCATGACATGAACCCTCAAGGTATCACCCTAGTCCCCCCCACCTCCTCCGACACTGACACAAACCTGTGTGCGCTTCACACTGAGGATGAAGATGAAAGCCTTCGAGATGAGCAGGACAAATCTGCTCTGGTTGTCTCAGAGAATACAAAAGAAGTGGAGGCGGAGGTATGTGCAAGTGCTATAGAGCAGAAGGAAAGTGCTGGAGCTGTAGCTGTAGCAGAGAGGCCTAAGCAGCTGGAGCTGGTGCAGCTGGAGCCCCTGCCTTACTCAGTGCCGCCCAGCGCAGAGCACACACACCCTGAAGCCTGGAGGCTTGGCCACGTGGTGGACACTCCACAGTGCCACTCTGTGTCCGAGCAGCTGCCCAGCACCAGCTCCTCTGAGTGGGAAGAACAAGTGCACTTGGTATGATGGAGGATCTCGAAAAGCCAAACAGCCCTAAGAGTGCCCAATGATGACAGCGTGGAGGATGTCTCTGATTGTGCTCATGACAAACTTTCAGGATAAATCGAATCCCTTTGTTTCTTATTCTGATTTTAGTCCAATCCCTGGGGAGGAAGAGCGTACTTTTGTGAAGCATTTTGTGGCGTATATTTCCTAAAGTAAATATTGTGCTGAGTAACTGATATAGGCAAAGGCTGCTGTGTCAGTTTGAGTCAGAGGACCTTTTAGATAGAAACTGTAGGCTGGTGCGCTGTGTCTCCACTGGATCTATAGCCTATTGTATGTTTTAGGACCTGATGGCTCTATAGAGGCCACGGTTGTATTTAGCAGTGATGTTAAATCTATTGGGAGCAGGTAAGGACTAACTGCCTTGCCTGTTTAAGTCTGCTTATTTTGTAGGTGCCAAACACTGACGAGCAAAAGCACAATTTGCAGTCACTAAGTGGATTCTTTAAAGCAAATTGTGCCTGTTGAATTTAATCTGAACCACTCAGTAAAACGTTAATGTGAAACTCTCAAGCCATAATTTCCTTCAATACTTCTGCTGGTGATATCTAAACAGAACCACTGAACCACAGAGCAGTTATTTATTGTAAATATGAGATATGCACAAGGAGTTATTTTAGATTCACAGTGGATATGAATTAAAAAAACAAGACATTTTAGTCACAAATGTCACCTGTCGAATTTGAACCTGGATCAGCCTAAGGGTTATTTCTAAATGTACACATTTGCGTGCAGTCAAACATAGCTTGAGAAGCACACATGTGAGTAGCCTTGTTTTTCTGATGCAGGAAAAGGCACTTTCAAGGATAACAACATCCTAATTTTAGATTTAGTATGGCACCGTTGTTTAGTCCAAGAGTTGTGGCGCAAACTGAATGTGTGTGGGACATTTCTCTGCTGTCACAATTACAGTGCCTTTGTGTTAATCACCTTTTGATTTGAACATTTTCAGAGTGCTAATTACACAGTATTTATGGTGTAAACCAAATATATACCCCATTACCTTATGTTTTCTCACTAGTATGTAGTGTGCAAAAAGGAGCTCCTAACTGATGTTTTTGGTTTATCTGTAGCATGAGGCTTTTGTTTAAGTAGAGTAACATTGGAGAATCAGAGGAGTGTAATGGCAGTGAATGACTTTTCTTTACATTTTTGATTTATATTTTAGTTTGAGTGCTGCAAAAGATACTGTTTTAGAGACTAAATCACTTTACTGACTTTGGAGTTGACCTAATGTATTTTGCTATAGACACTAAACAGAGGACAGTTGCAATATAAATATTCTATCAAAGAAGATTGTAAAATATTAGGTTCTAATTACTCACAGACTACTGTCTGAATGAATGAAGTGATCTCTATTCAAATCAACAGGCCTAGAACAACATTGGCCGTAAAGATGTGTCTTGGAGTTGTGTGTGTGCCATAATGAAGTTAGTGGAGCTAACTTGGCCTGAAATGTGATCAGGTAAAAGTGGTTATGAACCTTGTGTGTGACTGACAGTATGCTGTGCATGAACTGGGTACACTTCTCAATGGGATCTGTACTTTGTATTTCACCTCTAATGTCCAGGTAACTTATTTTAAAAAACAGACATTTTGTAACTCATCCAGATTTTCTATTGTAAAGCAACTAATCCTTGAAATGTTATTTGCACTTTCATAGTCTATACTTGATACATTCCCTCTTTATATGAACAATGGTTAATGTGTGATGCCAATAAACTGTGTTGCATTTTAAGCGTAGCCTTTTTTTCTGCCTCAGGCTGAAACACAACACGCACATCAAATACTGTAAATACATTAAAAAAGACTAAGTCTCAAAAGTAATACATTTTATTTTAAAAGTGTATAAAGTAACAAGATAAAGTGTGGTAAGATAAAAGTGTGTTCAGTAACAGTTTAAGATGAAAATGAAATTATGTCACATGTTGTGGTGCAGACGGCATGCTCAAGTCCTGCCGCATCAGTGCAGCTGCGTGGATAGCTGCTGCGCTCGGTGAAAGAGCACTGCCTGGTGTACATGTGGACTCTGACAGTACTGCCTGGTGTACATGTGGACTCTGACAGTACTGCCTGGTGTACATGTGGGCGTTGTGACACTACTTTCTGCTATCTGGTGTTTTCTGTGACTCAGTACTACCTGCTATCGGGTGGTTTTGTGGGGGTGTCAGTGACAGAGGCCAATGAGCTGAAGCAGAAGCAGAAATAGGGACACAATGTCCAGATACAGGTTGAGAGCCGCAAACACATACTCCTCTGGAGTCATGATGTACTTCCTGTGTTTCCCACCCACGATCAGCTGAGTGTCAAACACCAGGTACTGCAGACAGACAGAGACTTCATCTATACAGTATCTCACATATAGAGAATGTGTACGTGAAGACAGCTGTAGAAAAAAAATCCACTATTTGTTGTCTTAAAGACATTTTCTCTCATCAAATGAAATACTGTACTTCATGGCCAATAAATAAACGATTCGGTTAATATTGTTATTTTATTTAAGAAAGGGGGAATGGTGCATATAAAGGAACATTTAGACATAAGCAATAGTTAAAGCAGTCTAGTTTGCATTCTTTTTTTTTTTTACTCCTAGGGAATTCCTACTCTTGGCTTTGCCCGGCATGTCAGCAATGTCAGCATCCTTTTCTATATATGTAATCTTTAATCCTCAAATCCTAACCATTTTAATCTAAATCCCTTTAATAATCCAACATGAACTGTTTCAGTGATTTCATAATTTTGGACCCTATCCATCCTTTTGACACCTTAACATCTTCAGCCTGGCGATTCAGTGCTCTGTATATTTCAGTACTCTACTCGTACACCATAGTAGGTAGACAGAACTGCCCTTGATTTCTGCCTAAACCTTCTCATAAAACACTCGCCTTAAAACCGTGCGGTTGAGAGCTGCAGTGTCTTTGTGCTGACAGTGTGGCGGGCCCAGTGTGGTGGGGCACTTTGTTCCACCAGCTGACTGGCTGGGTCACAACATTTGCTGCTAATGCCAAAGGCATGCAGAGAGGTGGCTGTGAAAATGAAGCCCACTGCTGTTTAACACTGCATAATAGAAATGAAAGGGCACCAGCACATCAGTGACTCTCTTTACACTAACTGCACTGACAGCCACTGAGACATCACATGTCCCCCACACCCCCTCCCTGATGAACACTTACCTATTTAAAAAGGTCAGATTAAGCCCAAAATGACGTAAAGCATATGGTGTACTTACCAAAGAAAACACCAAGGTCCCCAGGCAGGCATACGCAATGTAATCAAACTGGAAGAACATGGAACACATGAGTGATCATATGTGATTATATTCTGATCTGACATCACAAGTCCGGATGAGAATATGTTAAAAAAGAGCTTTCATTAGCTCTGTCTGTGGTGTTTTTCACTATAGAACAAACTGTATGTGTTCTACTGAGAGCCCATACTTTACATACATCAGTGTGACATTTGGGCTCATCCTGAGCTTTCTTTCTAGTCTGCTGAGCACATGGGTCATGACATCATATAAACTACACTAAAAGCTCTGCATTCAGGCTCTCTTCTTCTCTGTGCTGCCATGCATTTGAAAATGTTCTCAGTATACACAGGTGTAAACATGCACAACTTCATTTACCTGTGAGCGGAGGATTGCACATAGCAAACCGAATAAAAGAAGGGTCCACAATAATACCCACAGGCTCCCATTTAACATGGTGAAGTCCCACTAGTGAGGAGAAGACACAAACATAAATACATTATACATTTCATGTTTCCATAAAAAATATGAAAAAGAAGGTATTTAATAGCTGGGCAGAAAGAGGGCTTGTATGATTTTACCACATGCTCAAAAATAAGGAATTGGAATCCTTTGAAAATATCTCAAAAACATACAATAGACCAAGAAACGAAACCTATAAATACTTACAAATGAGAAGCAATTTAAAAGGCAAAATAAAGAAAAAAGGCGATGTACACCTTCTGATAAGGTTCCTGAGAAGAATATCTAATACGAAATCTAAGAATGTTTTGAGAGAACTGTATGAAATTCTTTCATCAAATGGATAAAATAACAGTTAATGATAAACAAAAATGGGAGGAAAAGTTGCTTACTCAAATAACAGAGGGAGTGTATGTATTTGTCTAGTCCATAAAACTGCAGTTCCACGGCGTATATATAGATATAAAATGGTGCAGTAAATTACAAAATTAGGAAAAAAAAAACAAAACAAAAAAAACAAGAGTGGATAGAAAGATTTGTATGTACTAATCAATAAACAGGATGTAGCAGCTGATGCACAGGCTGGGGGCTGGCCCGGTGGCCCCTTTGCCCTTTTCACCTGAACATCAAACACATGGCAGTCACGGTCACAGAATCACTGACCACTGGAGGACCGATGAGCTTAACATTTAATCAGTGTGTCTGGGTGACATTTAAATCAGACCAAGACTAGCTCAGTTATGTAAAGCACCATCATAAAAGGTACAGTTTGGGAAGTATATGTAAAACCAAAATTATAAATGCATACAATGGCATATTGTGGGATGCATATTGCATATTGTGGGATGCTGTATTATTGATCTATTGATCCTCCAAAACATATAACCTACTTTGAAACCAAACCACAAAGGCACATTGAACTTTTCACCATAACAACACTTAGTATACAACTAAACTTATAGATACACAACTTCTTCAATAGAAGAGCCTATTCTTGTACAGTAAGAGGGCTTTCACTGTTCTCAGTGTTTGGCCACATGTTTTTTTGTTTGTATACTTGAGAATTATTTGGAAGCCACTCAAGGCAGAGTTTTGCCATTTAGCATTTTTTAACAACTAAAATGTCAGGTCTAAAACCTGAAATCACATTAATCTCTAAACGTAACAAGGTACATAGACACAGGAAATGAGCATGAATTGGTCAGGCAATTGTTATATTTCGCTAGAAATGTGGATTAATTTTGGTCTACGATTCTTACATCAGCAAATTTATCCCTCCACACAGCAACTGTCTCCCCTGTCAAAGTCTTACCAAAATGAGCTTGGTTATTATATTATTTATATTATGAGTAAAAACTTAACCTCAGCTCAAGACAAAAACTTGATGTGCAAATGCCGTGATTGGAGCAGCAATCAGTGTTCCCTTTACAGCCTTTTAAAGCCTTACCAATACCTGGACAGCAAACAGCAGCCACCAGCTTAACTGTGTTCCTCCGAGTGCACAGGAAACACAGCTTAGTATAGGATCATTTACCGCTTGCTGCACCTCAAAGTCGCACTGCTTTATGAAATTTCACTTGTGGCTGCCCCGCAAACGCAGCTTTGAGCTGTGACAGATCTCACCTTTGACTGGAAGGCAAACAGACTTAAGGCCAAGGACACCAGTGCAGTGGCCAGCATGGCCCACAGGACGGCCTCAGCATCAAAGAGCCTGTAGCAGGGAGACCATAAATACACTATGGTGGATATGACACAGCTTAGATCGACTATTAACCCTTTGTGATTTCGCAAAGACCAGGATAAAATGTGTTTATACTCTTACCCAAAGGTCGGGGGTTCCATCCCCACTCCCAGTAGTGCATGATGCTATTCCCTTTGGTGTTCATATTTTTAGGAATGTTTGTGTGAATGGTTGTAAAGCACTCTGAGAGCCCAGAGCAGGTACAAAATTACTATAATAAAACTTGGATGCCCTTCCCAATTGAACACTTCATTTATTTGGCACTGGGAGATTACTGGCTTGTGAGCCCTTGTTGCATTTGTATATTGAATTAGCTTATATTTCTAATCTAAATCAAATCTAGAACTACTTTACTTTCGCAAAAGGCTAATATTGATAATGATGCCAGTGCCCATATACTGTTCAGAATATATTTAAGTACCAAGCAGATACATCTTAGGTAGCTAAACAACAACAGTTTGTAACTAACTGTCATACTGCTATAGTGGAGTGTTCTCATGTCTCCATTTGTTTTTAATTTGTTAAAAAACACAATGATAGCATCTTATCTACAACTTCATTCCTGGCTTCCAAAATTCTATCTGATATAGATCAAACGTGGTTATTATTGTGCAAATGAGAGCGTGCATCAGGTGAAAACAAACACTCACGCGGCCACGGATCCGAGCATCAGGCCCTCCGCCACCGTCTACACATGGACAGACAAATTCACAGTAAATACAGAAGTACACAAAAGGAGAAGGGAGGGAGGCGAGGGGAGGGAGGAGAGGAAAGGAAGGAGAGGGGCTTTATTTGCTGCCTGGCTGCTGCTACTGCCTGTATACTCACAAACAAGCCCAGGGCGATGAAATTGAGAGGGACTTGACGGCGCAGGTTGTCGCAGCAAGACAAGGCCACCACAAGCACCAGGACCACCGCCCTATTTCACAAAGAATATAGAACGAGTCGTAAATAGCAAATAAACAGACTGTAAACATCAACAAGAGGCACACAGCTCAGTATGAGAATTCAACCAGGGTAATATCTGATGCACCATGCAGCGACCCCTGTTTTTCATTTGTAACCGTTTTTGTAATAAATGGCCACAATATGGTTTGAGATTTATTTGTTTGTTTTTTATCTGTTTGAACAAAATGGATTTTACCTTTTTTTTTTACCAACTTAAAGCTCAGAAGTTAAAAATCCTGCCCTACCTTATTTGGCCTTGAACTAGAGGAGGGTCCACATCAAGTTGTGTTTCTCAGTGCATGACGAGTTAGTTACTGATAAACCTGCTTTGACTCAGCTGGCACTGATATTATGTACGTACAAATTAGTCATTAACTGATTCTCTTCCAGATTTCTTATTAGTGTTGACACAAGAATACGATGAGAAAATAAGTGAACAGGATATATGTGCCCTTGGATCCCAATACTGAAATATGATGAAGACAGCTTAAGGCTGTTTTAATTGCTGTTGCACAATGAGTTGAATTATAGATGGTAGATTGTAACTTTAACTTATACATTATTATTTATAACAGTTTGATACTGAACTTTCAATCCAAAGATTGAAAGTAGGGCTCCAACTAACGATTATTTTAGTAGTAGACTAGTCAGTGATTCATTCTTTGATTAGTCTTCTAAGGGTGTGTTCACACTTCCACAAACGCCACATTAAAACTGGGGCTAAACTGGGACTAAACCTGGACTAGACCGGAACTAAACTAAGACTACAACATGACCAAACAATGTCTACATCTACTGTTGACTAGAAACAACAAAAAAATACATTATCAAACAAATAAAAGCTGAAATGTGGTGAGTGAAGGTTTCTAAACAGAGAATATTTAAGAATAAACTACATTATTGATGAAACAAAGATATTTTATTCTTTTTTTCTTTTTTGACATATTGTGCAATGTTAATAATGCCACAGTCTTTATTATAAAAAGTCTTTCTGTATGTGTTTTAAAGTCTGTATATCCCACATAATGATTACAATTATCAAAAAAATTAGTGCAATTAGTTGAGTAGTTATGATTAATCCAGACAATGTAGTAAAGTTTACCTTGTCTTAACAAGCTCAGAAATATCAGACATTTGTTGATTCAATTTCAATAAATATGAACATGTATAAATATAGAAGTCTTGGAGCTAATTTGTCACTAGACATTTAGCCACTGCCAAAAAAATGTTTTTTGGAAAATAAGATCATTTCATATTTTTCCACCAAGAAAACCTTCATTTGATATTAACTACGTAATCTATATTCTATCTTGGACAAATGAGTAAAATGAATTGCATCAGGCTTAAAAATGATTCCACAAAAATAGATATACTGTAAAGAGATATAACAGTATAAAGAGAATCCTCTGTGCTACATTAGAGTGACTTTTGACACTTACATCATCGTGTACGAAAACCAGCTGTTGTGCCACGTCCAGTCCCTCAGCTCTGACCTGGTGTGAGAAGAAACACAGTTTTAATAGAGGTGCCATTTATCTGGGAACTGTTGTAGAATGATTGTATTAAATATTAACAGAGGACAGAGCACAGTGCATTGGGGAGACCAATACAATTTATGAAAGGAAATTACTGTAGAGAGGCAAGAACACATCCATTATACAAAACATATAAAGCTATCAAAGTGTTACCAGCAAAATAGAACAAGGAAGAGAGTGTTTTATTTGCACTTTTCCCATATGTCGTGTTTACAGTTAAATGAGTGTATGGCTGTGAGATCAGGTTGTTCTATTTGAAGCAGACGTCTTCCATGGTGATGTGGTAATCCTGTTTTTTTTCATTGTTTCGGGACGACAGCTGGAGTAACCACTTGTAACTCTTTTGGATGTCCTGCCCCTGTCCTTCATCCTTCTTATTTAGACAATCTCCCACTATTAATGCCACAAATAGTGCAATTTACATACATAATTCATTTTTTCTCACGATGAAAGCTAAATTTTTATGTGTACTGGCTTTCATAGTGATATCATGTTGTCACCTAGTACAATTCCTGTCTCTCTGTGTGTTACAATTGATAAAAACAAAAATCGTATGGTGTTAACTTATTGCAGTTATTGTAAATGGTCATTGTCACATTTTTATATAGCGCTTTTCCATCTTCAAGGGACTGAAAGCGCTTTACATTAACACACATTTGTACATCAGTGTGCAGAGACACTGGGGGTGAGGTGGGTTAAGTGTCTTGCCCAAGGACACAACCACAGTATTCATTTGTGGGAGCTGGAATCGCGCCATTTACCTGTGGGTCAGTGGACAAACACTCTAATAAAATGAGCTTTTGTCGCTCCAATCGTCTTTGAACTTAAATTTCTAGAATCGTGTCCTTCCATGTCCCACCTCATTCAACGTGTCCCTCTTTTTCTACAAATTTAAGTGGTCAGCATCTGTTGTCGTTAGTGTGAGGGGTTAGACTGTGTGATGTGGGGTTGTCTGACAAGCAGGTGGCACATACTGGCAGCCACATTTTGGTTGGTCAGTCCCAGGATAGAAGTAGCTTAACATTGTGAGTATTGAAAGAATAATGAGTTATATCAGTCATTGCTATTTGTTCTGATGTTTTACCAGTAATACAGATATTTCTTACTGTAAACAACTAGGGTATGTTAATTTCGAAACACTCTTAAAAGTTCAAAGTATTACATTTTCTACTTGCCAGTAAAGAAAAGCACAGATGATGCCCACAGTCACCAGCAGCTGCAGCATTAAAGTCAGGTAGACTTTCTTAATGAATCCTATTGAGAAAAAACACAAAGAGGGTCAAAGGTACACACTAGAAGACCCACAGCACTAGAAAAATGCAAAACAAACGGAGGAGGACAAAAGCAGACAGGCTGCCAAACAGAACAGTGGAGCGAAGACAGCACTGCATTTAAAACACAGCCAACTCACATTCCCTTCAAATCATTTCTTTTGTGTGTAAAAGTGCACGGCTCAGGCAAAGGGAACACTTTCTATTTCAAATCAATTTCCAACCCTGGCAACAGAACAAACGAGGAAGTAACTGCTGTTTAACCCATGCAAACAAAACTATTTTCTCTCTCTGTCTGAGATTTGGCCAAGAATTACCTCGTCGGATGTTGCCGTCGCTGAAGCCGCTGTCCTCCTCACCGTAGGAGTAGTCAGGAGGGGGGCTGAAGTCCACTGCAGTAGATGTTTGGGCTTCTGGATGAACTGTGTTATCATAAGGAGCACACACCACCGAGATGTTTCCTTTGCCAACCTGTTCAAACAACAGGCCGTATGGTATACGGTTTGTTTATCACAAAAATATACATATAATAGAATATAAACAAAACATTTGAGGCGTCAAAACATCACTAGAATGGGAACCATATTCAGAGCTTAATGACTCAATGAATGGCTAGTCGGACACTTAGTAGACTGTGTTTTTTCTTATTTAAGAGTAAGCTATATTTATTAAGTGTTAATAAGTAAAAAAGTAAAAACTACATTTCTTGTGGTGCTAGCCTTGTTATGCAGAATACAACATTAATGAGGTTTGAATAAATACTAATTTATATTGAATCAAACACTTACAATCATGCAAATAAGCAGCTAGTTAGATGATAAGTGTACCCTAAAACACAGTGTTTCCAAATGTCTTTATTGTAAAAGATATATGGCATTCATGAATCCATGTCACTAGATTTTTTGGTGATTTATGACAAAGTTATTGTTGTGTTTTCTTATAAAAAATAACATTTATAACAGCGTGCAAAATGAGGTAATTGTTTGAGAGCCATAGCTCTCATTTGCAATCTTTGAAATGAAGTTGAGAATTGCATTGTGATTGAAAAGCAAGTTTAAACTAGTTGGCAGAGAGAACTAGACCATTTTTTGTTCAGCTAGTATGTCCTGTGGTTTGACAGCTGTATTCACATGCTGTGTCATTTTTCCCAAGAAATCTAAATTGTCAGAATGTAGTAAATCATGCCCTGTAATTATTCTTCTTTTTTTTTTTTTTTTTTTAAAGCTATAGCTATACTCTGCCATGGCTCTCTTGGTAAGTAGGAAAAGGCCAAGGTCTTGAGAGGAAACTGCACTAATACAAGCAGAAGAGCTCACACCGAGTAAGACTGCTGATCTCAGGGGATTGCACCCACAACCTTCTGGGTTAGCAGCAGGAGCACCATACACTGCCTCTGCACAATACTGCACTCTTTGTATATTTTTCGGTTTGCTGTCACCCTCCAGGACAATTACCATGAAAAGGGTTTCAATATCATTCTTGCAGTTTTAATAGTTGTAACACGCTTGCAAAGGACCGCAGCAATAATAGGCTCATGATCAAAGCCAGTGTGACTTTGACTCATGCACTATGCACCGTGGGGCACAACCAAACGAAATACAAGCAAAATAAGTCAGCCTTTATAATTCTTGCCCCCTTCTAAGATGCAAATTAAAATGTTCAGCTAACTACCAACCTGATAGCTCACGCCTGCATAATTATGCTGCCCATAGTCCTGGAAGTTGTATGGAGGGGGGTTGGCGCTGTTAGCTTGGTCCATTTTCAAATAATACTGGAGCTTTTCATCAACCCTGCATGAGGAAGAAGAACAAACAAAATGCTAACACTGAGGTCATATGGCACAGTGCAACCACCATCAGCACTTTTGTCAGTGCCGCTAAATCTGCAGCGTAAAAAATAAAGGCGTAATTACAAAATGATGCATCACACAAACACTGAAAGCCCGGCCATGACTAACATCCATAATTATTGCCTTAAGCCTCCCTTTAATAGAGCTATATGTATATTTAATAGCCAAATCTGTTGTGGCTAATTGATCTCAAAGGGAAAGCAGTTGCCAGCTATAAGGGCACATAGACAATATAGTGTGCCGTTTAGTTTAAATATAATGCGGACAAGGGAGTCATATTTTGGCTAGGACATCACAATCCAAACATTAATAATTAAAGTACCAAAGTAATGGTGCAATTACTCACACAAAAAGCTGATTTTGTTTGATAAGGGGCCACAGTTAATGTCAAAGAAGTTGTACTATGTGCACTATGTCGTTCAGTAAAGCATCAAAATAATGTACCTATGGATTTAACACCGTACATTGCTTCTAATATCAGTAATGCATAATAGATTAGATTCTGGTGGTGATAGATCCACTGCTGGCTCCAGAAGTCTATTAGTTGTTCAAACAAAGGCTCAGTTTGAATCTACGTTTGCATGGGAGTTGCATTACAGGGGTAAAATAAAGCGCAAGATTGGACAAGCACCTTGGAAAAGGTCCTCTTGTTAAGGTAGGATCATTGGATATATGCAAATATTCTGATGCTATGATAATACCGTTTTTTAAGATAGGACATCATATAGGCTAATAATAGAAGAGCAAATATAAAGACAAGTAAATACGAAGATGGATAAAAGGGATAGCTGCTAGTTCAATCCAGTATTTTATGAATTAATATGTATTTTAAGAAGTTACATTTAAATAGATTACAAGGTAAAAAAAAAAAAGTTGAATCTCTTTTCATCAGCTCATTGGTAAGAAATTATATCAATGACTGAGCCTTGTTAATAAAAGTGTGTCTTACCTCTGCAGCAGTGGAGGTGGCGGTGACAGGAATTAGCCGGACTTCCTGTTGTGCATCTGGAGGGCAAAGTCTACCTGCTATCAGCACTCTCATAGAAACTGCATGAGGCTGCGGGGAGAGGATGTAATGCTCATTAGGCTCAATGGGAAATGTAGATCAAGTTCTTAAAATGTCATTAAACCAGAGCAGGCTGGCACTTTGTCAGGGCACTGGGGTCTGGATACAGCTGAGTCTTTCTGCAGGTGGCGGCTCTATCTATATATCTATGCTGTGGATGTAATTATGACTCATTTGTCTAGCTACATAAAGTAGAAACCAAAATCTGTACCAATATCTTTTAATAGTCTATGGTGACTGTCTGCTTGTTGTCTGTTACTTATTGTCGTACATTGTAAAAATGTGCCAGAGTTGACAATTATTGAGTTAATATATATGGGTTTCAGTGATGGTGCTCTGTTGCCATAGCAATTAACACTTTAATACCAAATATACCAGGGTCAAAAGTGCTAAAAATTGAAGCAGAAACTCATTGATATGAATGTTTTTATTCAGGACCTGTTACTTTGCTTTGTTGTACAACTCAGAACTATAACATTCATACATGCAAACTGCTTTTGGAACTATTTTCCAAAATTTGAGCCACAGTAACTCAGTTGCTAGAGCATTTGTTCACTGATCTGAAGGTTGGCAGTTCGTCTGTGTACACTGGTGTGTGAATGTGTGTGTGAACGGGTGAGCGGTTCCTTGATGTAAAGTACTTTGAGTGTCTTGAAGGTGGAAAAGCGCTATATAACATAAAAATGTGTGACAAAGACCTGTTTGTTCTCACTGTCAAGAATAATCAGTGTATTCATTCAGTTCTAGAAATTATAAATATAATAGTAACGGATGGTAGTAGCTTAACATAATAGATTTGAAGTACTTTCTCAGTTATTCAATCAATAAATAAAATTACATTAAAGTTAGTAAGTGACAAGTTTAACAAAAAGTACATTTAACAAACCTATATGATAATTCTACCTGATGCCCCAGAACCAGAGCCCCCTCAGAGCAGCAGCTGCAGAGGTTTGAGCTGGGCCATTCCTCACAGATGTCTCAGCCCATTAAGACCTGGAGATCAGAGAGAGGGGGAGCAGTGAGCCAGACACCACCCTGTTTAAACCAACTACTTCTAGGTTTGGTGGAGTGAAATACTGCAAGCTTTTATTTATTCAGCAACTTGGGAATGGATGATTAGGGCACGCACACTGAATCCAAATGGGCCTATGTGTAGATATACTACGCAGTCCGTGTATTTACTGCATTTCCATTAGGCCACACTTCGTCTTCATCAGTCACCCGACATACCTGACTCTTCTCGGTTACACTGTGATAGCAGGTAATTGCCCGAGGAAACCATCCGGACAGAGGAGGAGGAATGAGTGATGTCATCATTACGCACGTAGGGATTATGGGTATCTGGTCCTCACTTTGAGCAGAATAACATCAAATAAGACCTACTGTAAATACAGACGCCAATGTAGGTCAATACAGTCTTAGAGCAGCTGCGTGGAGAATCGGCCCTCAAAGGAAATGATCAAGTCCTCACCCGTGAACGGCGCACCAGTCAAGGATAAATGCGTTACAGCTTCGGCGGCACTGCGCACTCTAATTTCCATTTCTCAGCCTTTGATAACGCTTGATTAAACCGTACTAGCAGGCATTAGGCGATGTAATATGACATTTAAAGAGTTTATTTTCACACATGAGGCAATTAAATAAAAATAAAAAGCTTTTCTGAATCTGCATCATGCTTGAGCAGTCAATGCAGCTCTTAACTCATTCGCAGCTCTTGGAAATTATTTATGAATGATTATATGCAATTAAAGGTGAAGCTGCGAGGGATTCTGCTGTTAAAATATGGATATACCCTGGATCATTGCACTTCACAGCCACAGGACGTTTTGGAGGCGAGAGAGAAGGTATCCAAGCGTTTCACAAGAGCAAAACGAGAAGCGTCACCGCAGCAAACGGCCACTGGAGGGCACTATTCTCCTTCGCTTGCGTTTTTAATTGCACTGATTTGGTTTAGGATTTTCCTTCGGTCTCTGCCACTTCCCTGTCCAACGAAGCGCGCCAAATCCCCCTGAGAGCCCCCTAAACTGGCTGGCTGTTCAATTTAACAGCCGGATCAAACCTGTCATTTCTTTAACCTGCCTTATCTCCCTATGCGTGGCCAATGCACAGATACACGGACATTTGCCTATGAATTGTTTCATAGATGAAGCAAAACAACACAAGGTAGTCCCATTTCAGCATGACCACTTCATAGAATAGCCTTTTTGCTCAGCATACTGTATTATATGTGTAAGCCTACTGCAATTTTAGAGGCAGGTTATATTATAGTACTATTATTGATTCTACCAAGCACAACAGGCTACACAGCTGCAGGTGTCCAATCAGTCTTTAGTAAAATATTATACAGAAGCAAATAAAGACAACATTGTAAAGAATTTATATGGTATTTGTTTATTAATGATCAATTTTCCTAAGTGGCTTTGGGCTATTTAGGTGGCACAACTGCATACTCAAATCTTACAACTACATTTACTACAACAACTACTAGCACAGGGCAGTGTAAATTGTAGTTTCTCAGACCAGTACCTTCAGACTAAAAATGGCTTTGTTTCCTGATGGCAGTCAAAACGTCTTCTTTTCACAAACAATGCTCAGATGACTACCTTTGAAACCTCATATACCCTGGAGCACTCCTGGACAAATGAGAGATTACACAAACCCCCTACTTTGACTACTGTTGCCACTGCAAGTCTCTCCCGCTACAATTCCAACCAAAAGACACAACTTTCTTTACTACATTACACTCAGACCTTAGCAAAATTGAATATGAATACTCCTCTCTGTTCCAGTATGATTGGCCTGTCAGTAAACATTTCCATTTACACTGCTATACCCACTCCAATCGCATGAGCTGCAGCCTCACCTATTCATGAGATTTTGGTGGGATTTGAATCGCCTGCAAAGCAAACAGTGTTACATTTGAGCAGGCAGTGGAAATCCAGGCCTGTGTTGACACTGACAGACCAATCAGTTTGTGTGGGGGCGGTGGATAGGACCGGAGTGGGCAGACGGGAGGGTTGTGTGAGTGCATATTTAACACACCTCATGATGCTGGACAAACAAGACACACAACCTTTGAGTAACTCAGTTCACCACAACATACAACAGTTTAGAGAATGTGCAATACTTTCAGCTTTTTGGAGTAGGCGTATGTGCAGTACATTCAGCATTTTAGGGTCCTACAATACTATCAGCACTATAGGGTACGTGCAATGTATACAGCACTGTAGGGTGTGCAGTACATTCAGGACTATTGGATATGTGCAATATTCAGCACTTTTACACACTGATTACATGACATATATTATCTAATGTTTAGGTCAATGCACTGTAGCACTTTGTAAATGTACAAAAAAAAAAAAAAAAAAAATAGCATGTGGCAATTCTTAATACCTTTTAACAGAAATGAATAAATTGTGAATTTCAAACTGATGTGAGAACCTTCCCTGATTGACCACTAATTAGTTGATTGTAGTCAGTCCCTTCTGTTTGCTCATGTCTCTTGTCCAGCTCCTTAAAAAGAACTACTTTACTACTACTATATATTATGACTCATTGTATTTAATGAAAAAATATCAAAACACACATTTGAGGGGAGTAATAGAATTGATCTAATTCAACATTTGTGGATTTTTCATTTGGATATTTGTTTTTAAAATACTATACGGAAAACTGTCTCCTGCACACACCTCCTAAGAGTCATGACATCCTAAAATCTAAAAGCCAAAAATAGATGCATATAATTAATAAGCAAAAAGTATTGTTTTGTTGATAATTAGGTCACAGTGTTGAGAAGTGAATTGCTAAATGAAGTACAGTATTTTTCATTAGCAGTGGGTTAGTTATGCCTCATCTATCTTAAACAGGTGGTACTAAAGTCTGAGGACAAGGTTAAAGTTGATCTTAACTTAAACAAATACAACTAAATCACACAGGACTATATTATTTAATCAGTGATGAGAAACAAACATGATTTTCTAGCCCAAATGCTGTATTGGACAATAAGGGCTATAGCAAAAAATGAAGAGAGAGTGAGTAGAGACATATGACAACCCCATATGTGCAACGCCTTAAGCTACTACAGTAACAACAAGCTCAGATCTTTAATAATAATAGATTAAACATTGTAGGTATAGTCATTAAATAAACTGAAAGGGAAGGGACAAAGGGACAGAGAGAGAGAGACACGTAGTTGGACAGACAGTCATTTGGAGTGTCCCTGGTCCCTGGATGAGGACATGTTCTGACAGCTCTGTTTTGTCAGACTGGGGCGCTGCTCTTGGGGGCTTTGGGGATTGCGGATCAGATAGGGAGTGTTCTGGTGTCACTGGAGAGGCAGATGTAGTCGTCATCATGTGTCTCTTCACCACTTGCTCTAGTGAATTACTGCTACCCCGGGCGGAAACACACGGATTTATTTGGAGGATTGAAAACGCTGGTTTTGTTGGCTTCATTGCAGGACTTGGAGGTTTGTGCCACAATACGCCTCATTTTTAATTTACAGTCTTGTGAAAGCGGTGAGTACAGTTCTGACAGGACATATGGGTGATAGGAGACAATAACTAAGGGACTGGTTTGATCCTGTAAATAATGACTGGAGTTGCAATGTGTTCATTTCAATCATATCAACCTATCCAGAGCCGACAAATCATAAATAATATTTATTTATTTATTTATTTGAAGGACAATGTGCAGATACATTAAAAAGATGGCTGCACCAGATTTAGCAAAATGCTAAATATCTTGGTAAAACTAAGTAGCCTGACTTCTTGATCCAGGGAGGGATCTCATACAGTTCATGATACATAGTCCAGTCATGAATCCAAATCTGAGTTCAATTAATTAAAATGAGTCAAATACATGAATTTATGTTTGTTACACCAAAGTAAAAAGAAATGAAGAAATCAGTTGATTGAAGTTGATTGCTAAACTACAGTCACTAAATAACAAATATGACATGTTGACTTACTACTGTTTTTTGGTTTAAGAGCAGATTGTATAATCTTATTTTGTAAATGAGCATGATACAAAAACCACAGCTGCAGCGGACTAACTGAATGGACATAATTAAGTGAATAAATGATTGTTATCCATAGTTGATTTAATACATTAGTGAAGCAGAAAACACAAAACTGCAGCTGAATTTGTCCTCATTAGAGGCTGGGTCTGGATTAGCTACACTGAGCACTCCATTACTGCAATATGAAGTATCCACAATAAATGATCTATTTATTCACTTATGTAAATGTTATGGATGCACCTCCAAGAGATCTCATCTTGCAAAGTTTTCAAATGAAATCATGAGGTTGAGATGTTATTTGTATCAGTCAATCTGGACCAGTGGTTCTGATACACAAGCTCCTTCTGGTGGTTTGCGGACTCCTGTGTGTTTAATTTAGAGTTGATTTTATACTTTTTATTCTCCTCCCATGGGTTATTGTTTAAAACTACAGAAGAAATATATTTTAGACCTGGTTTAGCTCTAATTAAGAGAAATAGTTCTCTTATCGACCTCGTGGCACTTAAATGGCACTTGATTTGAAAAGTTTGAGAAGCTCTGTTCTAGACAAAAGTATTGAGTCTGCTCTTAAATTCTGTGACCATGTTTTTGGTTTTAATGAAAAAATCAGCAGTTTTAACTTAGGAAAGATGACTTTTATTTTTCAACGGAACATGCACATCTGAGTCACCAAACGAAATTTCAGATGTTTTGGTGCAGAATAAATCCATTTCCATCCAGTACCACTGACCATTGTTCAAAGCAGCGTGACAGTTTTAAGGCATCTCAGACATGCACTCTCCAATTATCTTTAAATTATTTAGACCTGGCAGGACTGTGCTGTCGGTACAGTTAAAAATAACAAACCTTTTCACAAAGGTTTGATCAAGTGTAGCCTGGATACCACCTTTATTAATTCATGAATTTAAGTGATTCTGACACATTTGGACCTTTGGTATGTCTGGCTGATGTTTGAGTACTGTGTGTCTCAAAAACACACCAGAAAACAAAAACAACACATTTTATTGTTTACTGCTGAAGCTAATGAAGTTATTTTGACCAATAATTCCCAAATGGTGCTTAGGGACACATACAAGTCTAGTGCAGCTTTTTTTTGTTCTGCATACTATTGGTGAATGAAAAGACTTCTATTTATAGTGGTCAGCACCAGACCAATAAGGCCATATTTTTTAAGATGTTGTACAAATGAAAGAACTCCAGCAGCAAGGGTCCAAAAAGAAATAAACTTTACACTGTATATTCAGAAATTTGAGTGAAAACAACTTTGTGACTAAATTAAAGCTGCTGTAGCTGCCTTTATTCTTGTAAATGAGTGAAATGTATCCTCCCATTTTCCCCATAGACTAATTATTGAATATTATCAATCACAAATCTGGAAGAAAGAGTCGAGAAAGATGTGTTGAGTGTTGGCAGTCATGGCTTGCTTTATTTTGCCATCTGAAAAAAAAAAAATGCCAAACTGTTTATGAGAGCTAAGAACAAGTTGTATAGCTTTAAACAGCTACTTCCTCCTTTAATGATGTGAGAATCGAGTACCCCTGCTTTAACATAGCACTTAGATGTGGAAGATACACCCTGTAAATGAAGCAGATTTTACAATACATTATACAGTCACTGTGTTGTTGATTTGATTGTTGTCATCATGTAATTGATTATGATTGTTGAAATCATAAACCCAGTGAAACAATTTGTAATATAAGTGTAACCAATAATTATCCCAGGAGGCAACCAAACTTAATATTTAGTTTCTGAATGTTTTAATATAAAGTAGTCCATAAGGACACCATGTTTTGTTTAAAGCAGTGCAGTGTCTGACAGGTTGGGAGAAAACTGCCAGGTCAAATCTATACTAGACCTCCATGCAGTCCCTCAGGGGTGAGAGCTAGAAATGACAGAAAAACACAAATCTCTGGTACATTTGGAAACACAAAGTCAACATAAGTAATATAAGGACCGTTTTTGTTTAATTTGTCAGATCATTGAAGCAGCAGACAAATGGAAAAATGATTGTGAAAAACAGTGAGGAGTCCAAGGACAGATGGATGGCTCATATGTGAAGGGTCTGTGCAGCCATTGTGTGTCAGCTGCCTGTCACACACTGGGCCGGGTTTGCCTCTATTCTTGCCTGACAGAACGTATTTAAACAGAGAAAATGGATTTCATATAAGCCATGACAAATGCCGAACAATAAGTGACAGTGGCATTTCACCGCTGCTCTGGCTCTGACAGAGGAACCAGTGGTCAAATGTCAGGCTGTCCCGTGCCTGGCTCCTATAAACACCACGCCTGGTTAATAATGTGAAAGTGCGCACCACTGATCACACATATAAATACAGCATTCACTGGACTGTGCACTGGTAGATATTAAATGCTTCAAGTCACAAGAAAATGTAAAGATAAGCTTCTTCTTTCAGTTATGCTCTTTTCCGGTAGCTGTGGGATAACTCATTTGCAGTATGTGAGGACTTTGGGATTTATGCCAGATGCTGTTCCAGTTGCAATATTTTTCATTTGTCTGGCTCTTTGTCTTTCTGTTATTACTGAACTGCATCTCCTGAGAAATATCTTATCTTCACATACTGTACCATACCATTTTTAAAAGTTTCTTTCTTATTTTAGATGTATATTATAAATACAACACAAATATAGTATAAATACATAATAAGTACTTTCCATTTCAGGTTTTCAAACTGAATTGTCAGTAATGTATAAAACCTGCATCCACTTTTACAGCATATGGAGTACAGTTATTTTTACAAAGTGTCAAAACTGTCAGTGTCAATAGGGTGAGTTTCAGAAAAATGCCAAGCTAATAATGGCTTGGATGGATACTTATAGTATAGTCACAATAGTTTATTTTTTCGTAAATATATGGATTTATTTTATGAAACACATATTTTTACATAAATATTACAAAGCATAAGCTCTAAAGTTCAGCCAAAGAGAATATCATGAATCACCGCACAGTTTAATGTGTTTAAACAAAATCTGAAAAAGGGAAACCTTGAAGGAACTTAAGTGTGAGCCAACTTTTAAGTGCAAGTGTCAAAAAAGTTACGGAAACTGGCAAACTCGACGATATAAATGGCTCATATGATGAATATTTAAAATAGCTCACAACCATTTCTGAGCCATATTGTCAAAATAAAAGCACCTCTAAATGTAATATTTAAAAATCATGCATATATTCATTTGATACCATAGCAACCCTGCAGCAGAACAGAAAAGCACTGCATTGTCTTTGGCATAACATTTCCAAATTAATATTAGTAATGATTTTGATGTCTTTTTTACATCATCTCATTAGCTTGTAGCACTGTACCTGACAACCTGTGTGTGAATTGTGAGAGGAAGTCCAAAGAAACGTGCACAAAAGGAGCTGAGCGAGGACAAAACATGAATGCGGCGAAGACGTCCTGTTCTCTGTGTGCCAGCTGTGAGGCCACAAAAGGTCGGTACCTGTAAAGAGCAAAGCAAATCAGCCACTGTATTTTAAAACGCTCTGAAGTCTGCTTTCACTCTGCCTATTGTCTTTGAGAGTTTGAGAGTACTCTTGCTAAAGCAAAATGTCAATGAATGCTGAAGGGTTTGAGATGATATTTTTGTATTAATCAATCTGGTAAAAACAACTGTATGAGAGATGTACTGTTTTTCAAACAGCACATTTGAGTTGTTGAATCTTGCTGTTTGTTGAGATGGATTGGGTCCATAAACTTTCCATTTAAGTTATGGATTTAAATTATTTCCTTACATAAAGCCCGACTTTTTTAGCCAAAATTAAAGCATGTTTTTAAATTGGATGTTTTTATTGCACTGAAAAATGTAGAAAGCCATGTCTTTTTACTAATATGCTTGACTTGTAACTCCCTGTTCTGAAGTATGGTTTTGCAACTTTCTTTTGCCACGGTGCCGCCTCCAGAAAGTTACGCAGCGTTGCTTTAAAGTTAAGGTTTAGTCCTTTTTTCCAACTGACAATAATCTTAAAATTTCAGAGATGTTAGTCTTAATCCAGGTAAAAAACACCTGTATTTTAAGAGTTAAAAGACAAACGTCCATTGAATTCTCACTGGTATCGGAGCCAAATTTTACACAGACGATGTTCCTTTCTGACCAAAAGTTATTGAATTTATGGTACTTTACATCCCAGCAATTGTTTTTACTTGGATGCAAAGCGCCCAGCTCACTTCCTGTCAGGAGAGTCATCAAAAGCCTCTCTCCAGTGAATTACATTTATGCAGTAGAAAGTGTGTATGAATTTCAATGGTAACCTTGACTTTAAAATGTCTTTCCAATGAACTCACATTATAGGGATTCAATTGTGCAAGTCAATAGCAAATGATGCAAAACCGAAATGATGGCTCTGACGCCTCTGATGGCTATGACAGTGTGACTTGTATTCTTTATTATTCTGGCCAAGTGTCAAATAATAAAACGTAAGAGTTGGACCAAGGCTTTTGGTTTAGAAGGTCAGAATGCATTTAAAGCCAAGCAGGCATGCCACTTTTACAACGGGAGAAGTGAGGTGTGATGCACTGAGACTGAAAGAAGAGGATCTGACAGTACAATATGCTATAGTTATATGCGATTATTGTTGTCACGATACAAGAAATTTCAAACTCGATTTCACTACTAAGGAATAAATGCAATACCCAATAGATATTCCAACATCACTAAGATAATAAGAATTTTTAATAGTTGTTTGGAAAGTTTTTATGCAAATCCTTCTGTAGTATTGTGAGATAGGGCTACTTTCTTTGGATGTAGGCAAGGCAAGGCAAGGCAAGTTTATTTGTATAGCACAATTTGTACACAAGGTAATTCAAAGTGCTTTACAGAATAAGAAAGACATTAAAATCACACAAATCAAAACATAAATAACCACAAATAATCATCATAAAATTAACATTAAAAGAGAAGAGTGCAGAATAAAAATCTTTCAGTCGTATGCACAGCACAGATGTACAGGGCTGAAGAATTAAGATACAACCTCAGCCACAAGTATGAATACTTTTCAATGTGGCTATATTTCCTCTACCTAATTTGGATCCAGATGACTGTTTTACATGTAATTATATAATATTATTTTCGTTGCTTTTCTTTTTAATTGAATTTAAGGCCAAGAAAATGGTGCCCTTATGCAGCTGAAGTAGTGAACTGTGAGCAGAGAAAGTGTGGCACAAACCAAGATGAAAGTGCTGGATTGAGAGGCCTTTCCGAAGTTAATACATGCACCTTAGTTTAAATGAGTTGGACTGCAGATACCAGTATGTTTTTGTAACAGTGCTCCTCTGGTTTCCGGGGAGACGGTTTAGTGAAATTCAGTCAAGAGCCGAGCACAAAGCGCCGAGATGCAGAGGAGAGTTTTGGTCATTTATCAGTCAGTGACATCTGAAGTGACTGATGACACTGTCTGAATACAAACATGGTTCGAGCCATGACAACTGTGGTGTAGAGCTGCAGGCTGGGATATGACCAGTGGTACATTTATCAAGAATACATTTCAGCTTATTAATTATGTCACAATATCATTAGGGGCTTGAATGATTATGCTAAGTAGGACTCAGGCACAGTGCACACTTATTGTAGCTCAATAGACCTAGCCTGCAAACAAAAACTGTAAACATTAGGTGTTTTTAGTTTCAGGGCAGTTAGCTTCTTCCTTCAGATAGATTTTACGCAGTATCCACCTGTAATCTGACCAGAACTGAAGAAGCGGCTTGGATGAGCAGCAGAACATCTTCACGCCTATAATCTTTTGTCCAGTTGACAGATTTTATAATTTTCTTTTACTATGGATCATACTTGGACGACCGAGGGATTACACAGATATGTCACAGCATGGTTCCAACAGGAAAGTCTCCACTGAAAAATGTGCCAAATAATTGTGAGATTTATTTTAAGCTGTACTAGGTGACTTTTCTGGTGGATGTCTGACTTGATTTTATTGCATTGCATTATGGCATTAAACATATATTTTGTTGAAGACACAGTTGATGCCACAAGGTCTGTGAAGAGGAGAGATTATTCGTAGATTTTCGAGATACTTTTGAGCAAGAAAAAAAACAAAAAAAAAGCAAAGTAATAACATCTCTGTAGAGACAATCAGATGATGAACCCCTCTCCAAACGTTATGCAGCGCACCTTTTAATATTGTTTCTGGCTTAAAACTTGCCAAGTATGGATATAGCCCTACATTTTGGTACTTATTCATATATTTATACAACTGATGGTGGTTAATGATTCTGTGTTTTACTGAAAAATGATTGTCTTTATTTCTGCCTCTGCTCCTCCTCCAACATTCCACACTTTAACCACAGTTGACGTGACAAAATAGAGGTAAAACTCACTAAGTCCATAAATAAATAAGTCCGCCCTTGGACATGCCAGTAAGATGACACAAATCCCCTTGATGCACCACTAAGAGTATTTTCACTGTGTCTTTAATGGACAACTTAAGCAGCGAGCAACACACACAAACGCCATGTTATAATTCACAGGACAGGCTCGCTCAATCATATGCTCCGATAGCATCACATTTGGCCCCTCCCCTGGACGTGTGCAGAGCGAGAGCTACTTCCTGCTCTCCATGCATGATAACGCTTCCAAAATGTCAGCGCTTCGTGATTTATAATGCACTGCTTAACGGAGAGGCTGTATATCACGGTCCAAACATTTCCCAGACAAGATGAAATGCCACATATTAACTGATTGCTCATAAGCTCAGTTTTTTCAATATTTCATGCAGTGTCTCTCAAAGTCACTCAAAAATTCAGATCGACATTGTGACTGGCATCGTTCTACATCGAATCTAGAGCTGACATGGTGAGTTATTGATACTGAAAAGAACAATAAGGTTGCATGGACAATTAGATTTTAAAGAAAAAAAAAAGACAAAGTAATAGAGTGAGCCAGGAAACTATTTTTAACTTACTTTGGCAATTTCCTTCAACCTTTTTGATCCAGTAATGGGCCAGAAGAGAATCAAAGGAGAAAAGGTCTGGATACACTTTTTGGGGGTGAAAGAAATCTAATTTGGAGTTCTTCAGGGGATGCAGCTCAAGAAACTCACACAAAAGTACCAACAATGAAATGGAAAAATATTTAGGGTATTCAACAGATTCTTTCAAATGTGACAGTATGTTGGCAGCTGGTTGTTTGTCTTTTGTCTTTTGCCCATGCCAAAACCTTGAATCTGCTCTGAAATGATTGTAGAATGAAGAGTAAAACTTTACTCTTATAAGAGGGGGTATTATGCAAAATGTACATGTCTTTTTTTTTTTTTTCTACCTCATCAAAAACATGCCTGAAGAGGTTGTAGATGTCATCCATGTATGTTTGAGTAATTTTGAGGTCTTTTCCGGGCCCTTTTCAAACCGTCCTTATGGTTAGCTGTGAGATTTTGTGCAACACTCACCCCACATGACAATTCTCCATAAATTTGCAAAAACATGATACAAAACTGTACACAGCAAACCTGATGTGATGTGCTGTAGTTTCATTAGTGGAATTGTGATAGTGTTCTGCAGGGGGAGTGACTTAAAGGGAGGGGAGACTCAAAGTGTTTTGTTATGAAATTTGCTTATTTGGTGCATCTAAGACTCTTTATCCCCCACAGAATGATCATACCATCAACAAGAATTCAAACTTACTATTGTTTATGCCACCATAGTTGAAAGAGTCTCAAGTAGACTTCATTTATTTGTGCAAACTCCTCTAATTTCCCTGTAAATCTTGGCAAAATAATCACAGTGTTTGGGACTGCTATGAACTGCTACTTAAAAATTCCGTCATGTTTGTGTTGACTTAGACAACAGAGGAGGAGGGGAGCATTAAAGCAAAACCAAGTGTCAAAACGTAGCTCTCTTTTCATGCTCTCCTGAATAAAATATTACATGTGCTATTTCAATTATGATTCAATTACTCTCAAACAAGCTGTAGTGATCAAATGCGCCTTTTCCCCATGAATTTTCCTAAGGGGAGTTCTTGTTGTTGCGTAGGCGTTTTTATTTTGATAGCTGATGAAATGACTAAAATGGGGGAATTTTTAAAAGCTCTCACGTCCTTTAAAGTCCTTATTGCATCACTTTAATTAGATGTCTTAAGCATTCGTCTCCAATGAAAAGGAATTGTTTTGGTGTGAGTGTGATTGATGTATCGTGACAAAAAGAGTCCCTTTGCAAACATGAACAGGCTTGTGTACGGTGGCACATCTAGGAAAAAAGCACATAGCAGTCGAGAACAAAATGAACGGAATGAAATAAATACACTTACGCAACTAGTTATTTTGCCCTCCACATTTTTGAAATAAAAATAAGAATGTAGTGTGTTCAAGGTGGGTGAATTGTCTTGCCCAAGGACACAACAACAGCAGCTTATGCACTGATTGGAGCTAGGATCTGCCAACCTTTGAATTTATGGATAACTACTGAAACACTCGTTATAGTTACTGATAACCAACAATAACAATATAATAGATGCTTAATGCTCTGTTCAGGTTTTTTTAAAATTCTTTTCATGCTTACGGTCAGGAGAGTTTTCTTATGGATTCACCACTTGAAACGACAAAATAGCCTGATTTGTGACCATAGACTGTATATTTAAATGGATATAGCTGAGTTGCTAGCCACTTTCGAATATGAAGTGAGCAAGGGCACGCTTCTGGCTCCATCGACTCTGGCTCCAATTCGCTTTCTGTTGAAAAATTGCCACTCCTCTCTCCATATTTGCTGCTGTCAGACTCGTCATTTTGGTCTTAAAATGTTTGTATTAACCCACTCTACATGATCCTGGTATTTTTTTATTTTGCTATTGTGTCCATAAATCAAGATATGAACATTAATAATAGACAAGTCAGGCACCTTCTTTCTCTGAGGTTGCTCCCTGTAGTGCTAAGAACAGGTTTGACTGACAGCATTGCTAGGAGCCCACTCCCTGTTAAACCAGTAACGCAGACACGAAGAGTCATTACCTTCCACAGCGTTGCTCCCGGTTGGCTCTTTGGCTGTTATGCTACTTGCAGTCGGAATTCCAAATATGGAATTCATCTTGAAATTCCTCCCTATAACTGCTAAACTCAATGAGCTTCATCTGACTGGAGCCGAACACTGTGGGTGATGTCACACTCCCCTTTTCCACTTCTTTATGCAGTCTATGCATGTGACAGACATGACGGACTCCTTCTATGGTCCCTTTAAAACTCGTGTGCAATGGCTTGTCTTGTATCACACCGAGGCCGCTTCCCATAGACGAATGTCACAAGGCATTAGCGGCTAATTTAAAACATTTCCTCCATTAATTGCTGCAGACAGGGGGGCTATTAAATGGAGCGCCCCATGAGCAATTAAATCTACGTTGTCATATGTTGGTAGCGACGCTAGCTGTCTCCTCGCGGTGGGGATGGTACACTATATGCCAAGGTCAAACAGATTGGCCGCATAACACTCATTATTCCCCCAATTCTACTCATCTGCATGTCCAGGAAATTAGTGCTGGGATGATAAGAGCAGGTGGCATTCAGTTTGCATATAGTTAGCATGAGTTATGATCAGTCAATACACTTTGGGCTAAAAGCTGTTGCAAGCACCTCACCAACCTAGCATGAAGTCATCAGCAAAAATTAAGTCATTTGTCAGCATACCTCTTCACTCTGTGGTGCACAGCTACAGCAAGTGAATTAATATGAAAAGTGGAGACTTGTAATGTTGCTATTGGGCCCTGTACTGTGTCTGTTTGGTTTGCAGTGAAGTGGTTTGGTTTCTTCACCAGGGATCTAACAATTTCACTGAATAAAAATCATAGTTGTTTTCAGTTACCCAAATGTGTGCAGGGTATCCAATGCATCTGGTTGTCTGATATGACTGCCTCATCTACACCTGTCACTGATCCACTGGGCCTTCTGGCTGCACCAGCTCCTGCTCGCCACACTTGCTTTCCTGCGGATATGCAAATTTATGTAATGAATGGCCTTTATTATAAACTCTTTTTCGACAAGCATGAAACCCTTAACATCCCTGTTTTCTTCTCTTTTCTGTTGCCGTGATAATGCTACTGCCACTGTAGTATCCATTATTCAAGCATGGAATGAGAATAGGTGCTGTTTGCTCTTGGAAATGTGGTGTTGGGAGTGTCTTTTTTTCTCGGGGAGCTGGTATTATGGTTAAACATTCAGGGTTTTTTTTTTTTCCAATGTAAAATGTATTAAAAAAAGAGAGAGAGAAAGGAAATTCATTAGTAGCATTAGCCATATCCACTGCATTTTGGGTTGCACCTTCAAAGTACTGAAATTCAGTACATTCATCTGACAGCAGGGTTGGTACTTCTAGTACTTTTACATAGCTTCCTTCAAACCAAAGCTACAGGCTGAATTATAGCATTTATGACTTTTTCATACAACAGAGGAATGCAGTTGGATGCATGGCGACTATACAGTATGTGGGGGCGGTACAAGGGAAATATCAAATTGCATTTCTCGTGATGCAATGTAAGGAAAAGTCTTATTATGCAGATCCTTCCCTTTAATGTGTGGACTGATAGTGAGTAAGAGGCTTAAAGTGTTGCAGGCAGCAGAGCTCATGATATGTTTTTCAAAGGATAGAAATGAGGGTTACATACAATGCATGTTTGCACTTCATTAAGATGCACATAATACGGCAACAATGTAACTGTAACATTTTGGACAGTTGCAAAAGAGTCAGACAATCACAAGCATATAAAGGGAGAAAAACCTGGCACTTACTGCACAACTTATGTCTTACAACATTGCTTAACCTGCTTGAAATGTATGGGCAAACTAAAATATGCCACTGACCTTTAGGTAAAATTCTTTTTCTAAGGCCAGTCTGAATTGAGTGACAGGGAGCGTTAACAGTGGTTTGGCGGTGGCAAAGGTGTCCTATTATTTGAAGGTTGGTTGTTATAATCTTTATTCTCATAACATCTATGCATGTGTAAAATGGACACACTAAAAGAATGGAACAAGAGAATATATTCTATGTTTTAATGTAGTATAGAGTGTAGCATTTGTCATAGCAACATATTTGAGAAGTCACATTAAAAAAAAATAAATGAACCAGTTTTTCAAATATTCCTCTCACGAAAAACCCTTTGACCTTCATCTAACATTTCCATCAAACCCAGTCCATATCTGATCCCCCCCAGTGAGCACATGATTAACCATAGGTTAAAAATTTATTTTGTTTAAATGATCACAGAAAGATATACATTATTCATCCATCCCAAGATTAAAAAGCCCATATTACACTCCATAACTCTTCTGGATCCCTCTGTGTGAGCAGTTGGAAGCAACAAAATCATTCCTTTTTATGTAGTTTTCATAAAATACTGCCGTTTTCTTTGTGGAATTTATGTTTTTAATACAGACTTTTCAAGTTATTAACATATTCTTGTATGAAAAGATAATTAGAAAACATTAAAAGCACTGGAAGCAGTGAAATGAGTTTTCTAAACAGGCCAATCAGATAAAGATCTTATTATATTTGACACATGTGCACAAAAATAATCTTTGTTTATGGTAGTGCTTTAGTGTGTTACTTTGAGTGTAGTGTTTTAGATGGGTGAGATTCTCTCTTGGTTGAGTCCCCACTTTGTCTCACATGGTGAATAATCAATAACACATTTCATTCTTCATGACCTTTCTGCATGACAAAGATTCATAACTGCCTGGACTCAACCCACTCTACAGACTGAATATTAATTGGGAATAAGTGTGACACGTATTGTTGACAAAACTTTGTCTCTAATAATCTGACACGGTCTGTTTATGGATCTCTTGTGGATGGGCTATTTCCTTTCTGTTTTTCAACAGCTTAGAATTTTAATTCTTGGACTCAAATAGTGATGAAAATATATTCTGTCCTTGGTCCATGACAGATTTTATTTATTTTTTTATCTCAATGAAATGTGATCATTAACTTCAGTGTGCTCTGCTATCAAAACACACACACAACCAACCAACAGACAACCCTTGGTAAATATCTTTTTATTTTTGGTAAAACAATAATGCCTGACATTCAGAGAGCATCATAAACCCTCAAAATCAATATGTCATATTTCCTCTGGGTTTTGTCTCTTCCCGATCCATGTCCAAACATACCTTTTTCCTCAATATCCTTGCCAATAAGAAAACAGTGGAAAAGCTCGCCTCATTAACCAGAGCCTAAAATATGCAGGGCGCAGGACGCTAGTTAGTCAACAAACAATCCTTCACATTAGAGACTCAAACATCCATGAAACCCTCTCATGTCATTATGCTCCGCCACGCAGCCCAAAACCAACTTCTTCTGCAGCTCGCCCATCTCCCAGTAAACATGACCAATTGTGCATGCAGCGTTAGAGATCAATAAGCCTCTCCTGATCTTTTATGCACTGGAGAAAAAGGAAAAAAAAAACTCTCCGCTCATGTTACAAAAGCGTGCCCTTCCATCTTTATGCAGTATGTCAATAACTGGGGCTGTGATGTTGCGGGGATGATTTCACAGTAACAAACCAGAGCTGCCTGATGAAAGTGTAAAATGGCCACAGGGCATCAGAGCATCAGAGAGAGGGTAAAACTTCTCCACAATGTACCTCCACAAACGGACTGTGTCCAGCATGAGCCTCAGATCTGCACAGCTTTAGCAGGCTCGCTCTCCTCATCCACCATCCATTAGGTATTTGTAAGATGCTGTGGAGCAACCTGGAGGCAGAAGAATGCTATATTAAGTCCCTCAAGCCATTTTAGACATGCGAGCAGAGAGGCAGACAAAGGCTTTTGAATCCTAACAGAGCCATTAAGGGAGCCTAAACAATAGGTGAGTTGAGTATATGACACCATTTTAAATGATACAATTTAAAAAAATAATAAAATGATACAATTATATAGTTAATATAATACAATGAATTATTTTTGAAATAATTATAATTAAACAGTCTATTTCACTAGCTGGTTTGATAGCAAGAATCACCCAAATGAACCAAAACAAGGGGATCCTAAAGGCTGTACACCTATGCTGTTATGGACTCTCTGGACTAGCACAAATACACACTATTTTGTTTTGACATAGAAAAAGTGCCTTGAGCATTTGTAGATTGGAAAGAAATATGTGCTTTTAAAAAAAGAAAAACAGATTTGGCCAGATTTGTCAGTTTGCTTTGCTGCTCACTGTGACTCTTTGCCCAATCAGCTCATTGTTTTGAGGGGATGTTATGCCTCTTTCTAAACACTTTACCGTAGCCACCCAGACTGAGAACTGCAGTCACAGTGCTTCTGGACAATTGGGACTTATTCAGTACTCAGTAACTGCCGGTAATTACAATTACATGCTAGAATTTTACTCACAAGTACAGACATATTTCATGCTTTTATGCTTGTATGAAATGTATTTCTGTGAGTGCAAAAATGTACTGTATCAGTGAGATAATAAAATACCTCTATTTTCTACTATAAATTGAATGTGGACTGAAGACATGTGCAGATCATCTGTTTTTCTTGGAGTCCAGCACAGAGCAAACAGCACAAGGCTTTTAAACCCCTCCTCCTCCGCAGACCTCAGTCACCGTACATATCCACCTTTGGGCCAAAATCTGCTTGATGATGCTTTTGATGAGCTTCAATGTCAAATCCTCCCAGCAAATATTTGTAATCCATACATAAATCCTTGGCTCAGAGACTAAAGCTCAAACTTAACCTGACTCTGAGATCGACCCATTTCCTGCCAGTCAACTGTTGTTTGATTCATGAAATGGAGATCTGTGTCTGCTCCCATGTTAATAATCCACTGCACACTAGCGATTCATCTTGTTTGGTTATATAACGGCTCGACAAAATGACTTGGCAAACATAAGACTAGCACAACACTGGCACCACTTTAGCCACTGCAACAAGAGGAAAATGGGTAATACTTACACTACTACACCTAATTAGTTTAATAAAGCATGAAGAATATTTTAAATTATTAATTAAGAATGATTCAAACTTATTAACTACTTTTAATTAATTAATCCCCTGACGCTAACCCCTTCACTAATTAGTTATTAAGCAAATAAACTATATGTTCATTATGATTTAAGTCTAAGTTTAAGACATAGTTATTAAGCCTAACCAGAAAAGGTAACGTGAACACCAATTAATTTCATATTTATTTAAGTATTGGTTATTGAATGTATAAATGTTGTTTTATTCTTTAGTAAAGTGGTAACAGCCTAATAATGTGGCTGCTATCTTGAATCATGTTTTTGAAATAGAAAAAGTTTCAGTTTCAGAAATTCCAAATTCTCAGCAAAACCTTAAGTTCAGTGGAAAAATGTCAAATGGAAGTCTCAAAATAGTGACAAGCAAAGTAAAGTAGAACCATTCTCTTACTGTTCCCTTGTGGTTAAACCATTAAAGTTGCTATGTGGGACTATATCTTGCACTGGGAGATATTTTAAACATTCAGAGCCACACAAACCAATTACACTTTTCTTTGTTTCTTTATTGCGTAGGTTGCAGCTTACACAGAACACATCTCTGTCATATTTTTTCCCAAAGTTTCCATGACCTCCTAAAACCTTCTATGTCCTTAAATACACAATAACGTCTGTATATACTGCTTTAGCACGTCAATGCATTTCTTCACTTCAGTCAGCTTACTTCAGTCTGCAAGCTCTAGCCCAATGATCCCAAATTCACTCCGATGAAATGGCAAATGGGGCACATTTAAGGTACTTTTCTACCTGATTGCTACCCAGAGTGCTTTGCAATAACCCCATTCCTCCCGTTCACACAAATTCAAACACTATTAAGGGTTTGTGGATGGGCCAGCCTAAGCACTGCTCTTACAAATGTTTTTCACACATTTGTCAACTTGCACATGTTGGGTTTCTACGCTTTTTGAGAACATTACACTGACTTAAATTCATTTCCCTTAACCTAAACCCAGTCTTGATCTATTTCAATCCGTAAACCCTGTTGCTGATCTAATATTTAGAGATTTATGTCAGAAGATAAGGCTATGAGTGTACTCCAATAAAGCCAAATCAATGGAAGAAAGTGGGCGGGTATTTCTCGCATTGTGGGAATTGAAATATGTATAGTGAAATTTGTATATGCAATTCACGATAGAGAAACAATATGTATTAGTGGATAATGAATGCCTTCCTCATTAATTGCATACAGATTTGAATCCCCACAATCTTTTATTGAGTTAAGGAAACATCAAAGATATATACCTGGATGATTTATCAGCAATTTCAGTCTTCATGTAGAAGTGGATAAGAAAAAGCATATTTTAACAGGTCTGCTGCAGTGAGTTGGGCAAGTCTCCCAGAGGACCTGTAGCTTATGTAAAAGCTGCAGCTTATTGAAAAGCGTTGCTTCAGAGTTGTACTGAAGGAGGAACAGATCCCCCTGAGCCTCAGACAGGACTTCACAGGTCAAAGAAGAACGGACTGCCCAGTGTCACCAAAGAAAGTGGTATAGCAGTATTTTAACAAGTCATATTTCTCTTGTAGCACTTTAGAATTAATGTGAAATCTAACAACCAAGATTTCAGTTGGTGCTAATATTGGACTTTTGAACTCGTAGTATTATGGTAATAATGTTATAGTTGTATTCAGAAACTACATTTTAGAAATTTAATCTAGTCACTAATTTAAAGCAAAATCTGTACAATTTTAGCTACCCAGAGCACACCAACACTGGGCTTAACCTAAAGTGTGACAAAAATGAACAACAACATGTAGCTTCATGATTTTTATATTTTATATATAAATTAAGGATTTATACATTGCTGATAAAGAAAAAATACAAAACATTTTTGATTTTACATGACATTTACATGTGAAATTTTACACAACATATTTAATAACTTACAAAGTCTTTAATTTTCATAAAAAATATATCTCTTTACAAAACATTTTTCCTATGTACATTGATTTACATGTTTTCAATGGGCAAATAAAAGTGTGTTACATTTAGAAGCTTTCTAGTCTACTCTGGAGCTGGGGTGGAACAACAAAAGATGTCAATTGCGCTTTTCTCTTTGTAACAAATATGAACTTGCAAAATATATTACATATATTTAACACAAGACATCTTCCAAAGGAATTCCATTAAGTATCAAAACTGTATAAATGTACAAAATGTTGCCGCAATGACCAGAACCAATGACATGGAACAATAGCAGCAGTGCTATATTCACTTTTTGCTAACATGCGCAGATATGAATGTAATCAGCACCCGCAGATGTTACATCTTTCTGATCAGACTATGTGGATCAATTACAATGAAGTGGTGGCTGACGAATGCAGTAAAAACATATGCCCATACAGTATTCAAGGCACTGCAATGTAGAGAATGAGAGTGCTGCTGAATCTGGTCCATCAATGATAGTATAATAACTCTGCAAAATGTGTGTGCAAACTTTTCATGTTTACTGTACATTTGTTGGAAGAAGCTGATGAGTAAATATCAAAATAAAGATGGCACTTGAATAAAATTTGCCAGTAGTTATCTGTGTATCTCAGAGTAGGAGTGGAGAGCAAGGTTTTATCGATTCAAACAAGGTTTCCCAAAAGAATACACAAAAGAATGGAATATGAGTTTGTGGTAAACTGCAGATGGTGGATAGTCTTTGAATGGGTCAAAAGGGAGGATTAAATAACAATATAACCTCCAACCACTGTGTTTTAATTCGAAAATATCAGAAAAAAACACTTCAAGGAAAGTCACATGCTGATGTTTGGTCTCTTACTGTGGGAGATGGGGCATTGGCTAAAGATGGAGATCATTTGGTTTAGTGTGAGATTATGCAACCATTTTAAAAGTGAACAAAGAAGTAATGAAAGACGTTACACAGAAGCATTATCCTAAAATGTACAGTACAGTGTGCAGGGCCTATATAGTCCACAGGCCAGTCAGCAATTTAAACTCACATATTTAAACAGGACCATTTCTGTCAAATAAAAAAGATCATTGCACACAGCTTGATAATAAACGCTAATGGTGAGCATAGCTCATTGGCAGAAAATGCACTGTTCTGTGGTCAACAATCTGCACTGGTACAATAAAACCCTCATTTGCAGCAGCAACCAAAAACTGTCCTGCACTTCACAAATGAAATCCCCAGCTGTACTTTCCAACACCAGGAGGTAACGCCCAATTAGGAGGTATAAACGCCCATACATTTAAATGGCCTTCATCACTGGCACTGTCCTCTTCTGCTCACAGATCTGCTGCTAAAAAATAGACCCTGAACATTATATTGGTCAACACACAAAAACTACTCTGCACTCCATTAGAGAAAATAACTCATTATTATGAATGTAAGACATGGGGCCAAGTCTTGGGATGTTTTTCCATTGTATTTATCCATTTGGCTTTGTCAAGAAGCCTCACTATATTTGTACTAGAGAGTATAAAATACTCTATTTTATCTATATGCCAGAGGCTTTGTCTCCCACACCAACACTCACAGAGTGTAAAGCACTTTCTCCACTGAGATGTGCGGAGATTTCACTCTAATCTGGATAAGAACCCTTGTAACTGCCTTAATCTGAAAATGTGCTTTGTATTTCTGAGCAATTCTGCCTTCTCAGACATGTACATACAGTATTTGCATGTACAGTTGTGTAGAGTCCATCACACCATAGTGCAAATGGTGTTGAGGTTGGGGTCGAAGCGGACCACTTTGCCCTCTGTTGACTTAGTGTTGGTGTTGTACATGGGGTTTTCAAAGGTGGCCTGTCCGTTGTTGTTCTCATGCACTGAGCAGCCGGTGTACTGCGCTTTGTCAGTTTTCCTGCAGAAACAAAGAGAGGTGTTCATTACTCTCCTTTCAATTCAATAAACAGCATTTGTGTGTGGCTCATTAAATCTTCAAAACCCAACAATAGCTCTAGGATGTGTATAGACCATATGCATTCATAGTGTATGAATATTTATTTGTACTATACTGTCTGAATTTCAATCATTTTGCTCTGATTTCAAATGGCTGACGTATGGCATTGTGCAATGTAGTGAGCACAGTAACTGCCTGTGTGATATTTCATCAGTCTTTGATGCCTTGTATAGAGCTTAGGAATCCAGAGAGGGACATACATTCAGCCAGAGGAAGTGGGCCACAGTCTACCACTGATCTCCCTCCACTGCCTCTCCTTCAGCTGCCTCTCCTCACATGAGCTCAAATCTAGGTTTCTAAAACTTTCTTAACATTCACCAGGGAGAGAGGAAGCATGCCTCTTGCTTTTTCAAGGAGGACCTAACTCACACAGAAAACAACAAGAGTCTATTTTTAGTTTGCAATGTTGGAGTTTGTGGATATGATGCATACCTCTGTTTGTAGAGATAAAAGCCAAGGCCTGCAAAGATGAGAGCGAAGAAAGGCACGAGGATGGCCACAGCCACAGAGCTGCTGTTACTGGAGCCAGAGGACTCAGGGTCTGGGAGTGTCACATTTTCCCTCACACTCAAACCTGCACAAAACACATTATTACAAATACAGAAGAAGGGATGAATGCATGTATGTATGTATAGCCAATAACACAGTAAAATATTAAGTTGCATTGGGAGATACGGAAGGTCAAACAAACAAACAAAAAACTTTACTGCTGATATGCTGGACCACAACACATCACCACTCTTTTGGCAAGTATTAAAATATCAAAATGTTTCTGTGTTGACAGTGCAATTAAAAGGTGAAACTAAAGTCATACGTATCATTGGCTGGAGCTGATGGTGATGCAAACTGTGACAATGATGATGATGATGATGTTGATGAAGGCTATGACAGGGAGCAGCAGGACACAGTTCACACAGACGACAAGTGTAAATGACCAAAGAGCAAATGATTAGCACGTCAGGGAGATGGCCGTGGTAATGAGATAGGACTATCTAGGTCACAACAGCACGCAAAATGAATTCAAGTCCTTCACACATCAGAAAACCACTCAAAACATACATTTACTGAACATGTCAAACTAACAACAGTTATACAGACAGCCATTTAAAACATTTTACCATTTGACACTATAAAGAAATACCATAGCTGTATTGTAGCCATGGCAGTTTGTATAGTTTAACCTTCATAGAATTTTCATCTATTTTCAGTCAAATACTTAAAAGCTTTGCCAATGTAAATTATTCATTACTTTTTTATAATATATGTATGGACTGAAACAAAGGGATAATGTCTTTCAAAAATGCACTGGGAAGCAAAGAGAAGCATAATTTTATCGTTTCCAAATGTCATATTTGCAATTTTTTATAAAAACATGAATCATTTTAAAAACACTATGATGTACTAGTTAGTTTTTATTTAACTACTTATTTAAGTTTCAATCTTATTTGTGTCAGGACATAGATAAAATATAAATGGAAGAATTATATGCAATCCATTTCATTTTTGCTACAGGAATTTAACTTAACAATACTAATATTTGTATATATATCTAAGTATAATTCTCAGTACAGCGGAGTAAAAAAAGCAAAAACACAAACAAAAAACATGAAATGAAGTGAATATAAAAAGGTGACATACCGAGCCGCTGCAGGCCGAACTGTCCGTAGTCTTTACCCTGTATAGAGCCTTGGAAAACATAACTGCCTCCCTCTGGCTCAGCTGAGACCTGGAACACAGAAAAATTGAAGGCTTTTTATTCAAGTGCATATAAAAGTGTGTTTTTGGCACCAAAAAAAAGAAATCAAGTATACCACAACACTTTACCAGTTACATATGCCGTATTGAACACAAGAGCCAGCTCTGTGTTTGCCTCAGACACAAAGCTTTTGTGTTTGAAGCACATAGTTACAAGCACTATCAATAGCTCACCAGTGTGTGTTACCATGCGGTGTGCAGTTTATTATTAAGTGATGCTTGAAGTTAATTTGAGCAAAATAATTCTAATAGCGCCAACACAATAACTCAGCAGTCCGCTCGTTGGGGATTGGTTCAAAATTTCAGAAAGTCAGAAAAACAAGGAGACTTCACATGGATGTCTATAGCCAGTGTAATATAAAAATAAGTAACACATGTGGAAAATCATTACCCATTTGTTTGCCTGTGTGGCTTTTGTCAGACTAAATGAAATGAACAGAGTCATAATAATAGGGAAATATTAGTTTGGGTATTGCTGAGGGACATCTTAATGGAATTGAAGTTCTAACAACAAAACTAACTGCACAAACACACAACCAAAATTACCAGAGTATTTTTCTTATTACAACCAAAAAAAAAAAGTATTTTTATAATACAAATTGAAAATGGCACAAGATTGCTCTGAGCTGAACAAATATCACATTAAATGGGTTGTTGTATTTTTTTATTTCCACTTTTCCCTTGAATATTTAGCAGGTCCACCATTTGCAGCCTTCCCAGTAGCACCTAATTTTGGAAGTGTGTAAATATACATAATAATTGTACGACATACACCACAATTATTTTGGTGGAAAAATGGCCAAATCTTCTTTTGATGGCACTATTATATAGTTTAAAAATAGGTTTACAATTTTTGGCGACTATTACCCATGACTAAAGCCTAATACTTTTGTGAGTTCTTTCAGTGATCATCTTTAATTCCTTGTGTACAACTCACAAATCCATCCATAGCCCAGGTCTCTTCAGTAATCCGTCCCAAGGAGCTGTGGGCCAGAGCTCTCATCTGGTAGAGCAGCAGCGCTAACCGTGCCTCCTGGCGCTTGTACACTCCTGCAAAGTAGAAAATGACACAAAATGAGAGGCATACAGAGAAATGATGTGAATAAAGAGATTGAGCAATGAGGCTGCGCCATAAACAGGACAAAAAGACAAATGGAAAGCAGCAGGGAGGACGCGCAGCCAAACAGGGCGAGCTAAGGAGGGGAACTGCTGAGTGCACATACATCACTTTAGAAACTACAGAATACAGGTCTGTAGTCAGGTCTAAAGTAACCACAAATGGGCAGAACTATTATGTTGATGGTAGTCAGGTGATATTGCATTCAAGGCATGGGACATCCAATTGGCTTGTAGAGAAACCTAACTGGTTGACAATGGAAATGTGTCATCACTAATAACAGTAATAATTGGTTGAGGACTTTGTAGAAAGATGTGACAGCTAAATTTTGCAACAGAAGAATGCCAAACAAAGAATATGTTTGTATTCTGCCACCGCCATTACACACTGTCAATGTGTCTTTGGGCAAGACACTACACTCACATTTGCCGCATGACTATGTGATTATAAGTAGTCATCAAGGCTGACAGGACAGACTGAAGGTCACATTTGTCATATGTAACTGAGACTGAAAAGACTGGATATAAGCCTACACTAAAATACCAATGCATCACCATACTCTAATGCTTAAAGTCTATACTGTGGAAAAGTCACAATGGGACAAATATAATGTAGATTATTACCTCTTGTCAATACATCAGTCTAGGACCCAATAGTTAATTTGCACTGCCATGTTTCAGATGGCTCTGAGAGATTGACGGATTGACATGAGGCATTCTCTACATGAATGAAAATGACAGAGAGGTGCAAAGAAACAGTCCAATGATTTATAGATGACTCACCAGAGAGCAGAAACTCCACACTATTGTCACTTAAAGTTACATTGACTTTTCCTGTTGAGGCATTAAAGCTGGTGACTGTCAAAGTCAGGGGCTGTTTCTGACTCTTGTAATCATAGGAGCCCTTCCACACGAAATCAGGGGCAAAGACATCATCAGGGACTGCAAGGGATGAAAGAAAATACATATGGTAGTCTCACATTAACAATCTTGTAAAAAAAATTAATGGCCAATATTACACTCACTGCCACATCAATGAACATGTATTTTAAGGATGTGCAAAGCAATTATTAACCAAGTAGCATTATACTAAAAGGTGCATTATGTACATTTTTTAATGGAGAGTTTGTTAAAGTGTTGCCTTGGAGACAAGCAGGTAACACCACTACAGTGACCAGACCAAGTTACAGGTCAGATCTGTGGAGAGGCAGTCTGCTCTTAATAAGAATACATTTCTCAAGGTATTTCTTTAGCTATAAAAACACCTATATGTTATAAATGCTGAATAACACTAATGCTATACTTTGGAACATACTAGAGAAAGCAATAAGGTCTCCAAGGAGATAATCAGGTTGCAGACCCTCTAAAACATTGCATAGATAGTGCACCTTTAACGTTTGAATGCTTCATGTTTATATATGGTTGTTTTATGTAAGGTCATACGTGCAGTGTTGACCAGTATCTATAAGGCTGGGTGACAGTAGCTAGTATAGTGTTTGTCCACTAATCCGAAGGTTGGTAGATTGCATTCCGCTCTCAACACATCATTGGTAGAGCGGTCAGATCCACTGACTGTCTGTGTACACTGGTGAATGAATGTGTGTGTGAATGGGTGAGTGGTAAAGTGCTTTGAGTGCCTTGAAGGTTGAAAACCCTATATAAAAATGAGACCATTTACCATGGCCATCATATGACCACATGTTTGGCAGTAGAATCTCTGCTACCTACAATTGTGTCCTTGGACAAGAGTGAAGAGAAAAGCAACATATGACCAACAGCTCTATTTTTCTATTGTCAAGTGGAATACTCATCAATCATACTGTATTTTAAAGTTGTATCCATTGCACCACTTATTTTTAAAGTTAACTAAAATCCAATAGAGCCTTGATGGGACACTCATTAGTGCAAAAGTATCCAAGGCGGATGAGGCCAAAACAAAAAAAATTAAAAGAGCGAAAAATATAATACCACTAAAAATGTGACAGCAAAATAAGCAATAGCCAAAACTATTGCACTTGCTGTGGGTTCATAAATGTCTAAAGCAAATGTCATGGCTATTAATCCTGCTGCTAAACCAAATACCACACAGGAGGAGGGGCCAGACACAGATCAGGCATGGAGTGGCTGTGTGGGCTTTCTTATATCCAACATATTACTGCTTTGACGTATGTAACCTTCATATAACATTTAGATTTAGTTTGAACATATGTAATTATGTTAGCATATTGACAAAGACATAGATCAATTAGGCATACAGTGACACGATAACAGCGCCTGTATGCAACTACAATATTGCAATTATTGTATAACGGAGGTTTATTGCCTTACTTATTTGTATGGCTAGATGTACGACTATAAAATGTATGTTTATGTTTGTTCAATCCTATGCAGATAAGGCAGTTCATAATGTTTTTTAGTCCAGAACGTTGTGAAATACAAGGTAATATGAGAATCAAGATTTCTTTTATTTTTTTTGCATAAATGGTTAAATGTTTCATGCAGATTCTCCAACCTACCGTTTATTTTGGGGCTTGGTGTTCCTGGTATGGGTTTGACAGTTTTCTCATATGATTTGGAGCCAGCTGAAATACAACATGAATATGTAAGGCACAGAAACGTAGCGTTACACAGCACTGCATAACAGCGGGGGGACGGCGGAGGAGTAAAAACGACTCAACTGAAACATCCCGCTGGAGTGAAGTGTGGAACATTAACATATCAAAGTTTAACTGTGGCTCTTAGCTCAGAGACAGAGAGGGCAATATCATGGAAACAACTCCACAACTGCATTTGATTAGCTTTTAATTGGACACTACAATAGGCACGATAATAGAATGTCAAAGGCAGTTTGTATAACATGTGGTGAAATTAAACTGTTTCATTTTAATCATAGTTTTCTCAGGTTCCAAATCTTACATCAGGATATGATAAAAAGATTGGTATGGAACTAATTTGCTATGTTTCTAAGTAAATTTGAAAAATAAGTAAATTACTGAATGTTGGTTGTGATGCTTGGGTTGCAGAGGAGGGACACTTTTGTCCTGAGGACAGCTACTTTACTCAAAAAGCCCTGACATATCATGATCTTCCCTGACCAGTCCTTTTAGTAAATTTCACTGAGACCTTTGTTTGAATTGTCCTATGTATTCTTGTGTTTTACTGCTTATTGTGCTCATTAGGGATAAACAAAGCTATATTGACCAACTGATTCATAGTTACTCAGAAAGTTCTCAGTCGGGGTATAGTTTTCCCATACAAAAGCACTACTACTGCTATCACTATATTTTGTAATACTTTGAATTTTTGAGACATATCAGTAAAATATTGTAGTTATTGAAAAGTTAATTAGCCTTCAGAATCTAGTTCTTTCCTCCTTTGCGTACTAGTTGTCATATGTAGGCGTTTTTAGCAGAGGGAGAGTTTTAGAAAAGGACAGCAGCCACAAGGTGCCCACAGGAAAAAGAATATCATAAACAACCATATAATCATTCAAATCACAAAAGCAAAAACTAGAAGTCAAAGTGGACATGTATTCACTATATAAGCTCTGACCTAACGTATACTTTTTCTCAGGATAGAGGAGTTATTTCATACTTCTACCCTATTTAGAGCTCTCCCTCTCTGGCATGCTGCTTGGGAGACCTTTGTTGCCCACGTACCTCTGCAGACAGGCACCTTGCCCGTCCAGCTGCCATCAGAGCGGCACACACGGTGCTCCGATCCCCCTGAGAGGAAGTAGCCGCGCTGACAGGTGTACACCAGAGTGTAGCCGTAAGAGGGCAGGTCCAGACCCACCACATCAGCGTTAGCTGGACTGCGGGGCTGTTTGCACGAGTGAGCTGGAGAGAGCAAGACAGAGAGAGAAGGAGAGAAAGGAAGAGGGTGAGAGAGAGAGAAAAGGGGAGAGAGAGAGACAAGTAGAGGGCACATTTGTTATTGCAGGCACATCCACACACACACATCCACATAAACACTTACAATATTAACTAATCAAAGAAAAAGATACGAGAAGCCAAAAAGTAATTCAATAAAAACTACTAAAATAGAGAAAAACATATAACACAAACATAAATAAAAGTATTACAAATACATAGTATCTAATTACAAATATGGAAAGTCTGATATTCATTGTTATAAAACAAAAAAGAAAGAAAGAAACTCAAATTTCCATAATTAAGCACAACAGCAGGATGTGGTGAGAGCACACACACAAGTGCGTCTCCATTCTTCACAGTCAGATCACAATATTCATACTTTGATAATTCCAACAGTTTTTCAGACACGGTCGTGTTTTCCAGGGGATTAAATCTGTTCAAAATAAGGATGTGGAACCATGCTTCTGTCAATTAAATTCAAACTTTCACTGTTTTGGATGCAGTTTGGAATAGTCAAGGACAGCACTAACTTAAGTTGTTTTTCAGCTAATAGGGCTGAATTTTAAGTAAGAGGGAACTAAACAGGTTTCATAAAAAATTAAATGCTGATTTACTGTGCATCATGCATATTTACAAATGTAATCTAATATGGTTTTAATTGCTGTGTTTATGCCACTAAATGCATTTTAAATGATTTGCCTTTGATCCTTTTAGAATTGAAATAGAAGTTAGTCATTATGTTTAATTAGCAAGATTAAGGTATGTTCATTTCAAAACGCTATAGACTTTGGCAGCTACAGGAGGTTGGTAAATGGTGTTTTTCTTTGCCAAAATATATCCTTTTTAATCCATATCTAACAGTTTAATTTCTTCACCAAACTGAGTGGAAATACCTTCATCAACAAAAATAAACAAGAGCTGCACTAAACAAAATCTATGCAAATGAGTCTGCACCAGGAAGGCACCAAGGACTGAGAAATATTCCAACGCAGAGTCGTCGACAAAAATGTGAACTGGCAAAATTATTCTGCATCTTTTCAGAGAGAGAATGTGTTGCCAGCCGTCAAATGGGAGACAGCTGCAAGTGAGTCAAAAGTAAATTGGTTCTTCATGGAGTCTTAATGACATTAGGGGCAACACAACGCCAGGATCAAACCTAAAACTTGTGCTAGTGCTAATAATTCTACACCTGTCTTGACATTTTTAGCATGTTTCTGACCTAGAAGACAAACTGCTCTGTCTGGCAGTGGGATTTCAAATCACCAGTGCAGTAAATTATCAGAGCTATAGTTTGGTAAGGATTTATGTACTTTGGAAACATGCAAAAAATTTTGGAGAAAGACCGAGGTTGGACGTTAAAGGGGCGATACTTGCTTTTCCCCCCAATGTAATAAAGAAAAATATGTCTTACCCCAGTACAGATATATTGTAAAAGCAGCTCTTGGGGTCAAAATGAGACTGCTGTGTACTGCCTGCATTGAATTATAAAGCGTTTTTATCATCCAAGGACCAGGAAGTAGTGCTCTGGTCTCCAAAAATTGTGAAACCCGCTTATAATTATCACAGTAAATAATTAGGATGCTAGGAATGCTTAAGAAAAGAGGAATAACTGGACTGCTTTAAAATGAATTCATTGTGTTTTTCACTTTTTGAGACAGTACAAATAAAGTAAAGCACCTTTAAGATATGAAGCTAAGCCTTTTCACCTCACAGGGCAAGAGCATCTCCACAGAATACAGAATTACCGATACCAGCGTAGATAAAACAAAAAACTATTTTGAGGCAAACGCAGAAAAATGTTAGAGTGTTACGTATTTCTCTTGGATTTCTGGTAACAATTCTGACAAATCTGACATATAAGGCAATGCCAAGAAGGTGCGAATGAAGGATATCTTTACTTTTGGGTAGTGAGAGTGCAATGTGATTTAGCCCTCCCCCTTAGAGATTAATGGACAAGTTTTTGGTTAACTGCAAAAGCCACTCAACATTTTTCAGCTCCCTGACAGATCGATCTTGCCTAATCTATAAATAAGTTTCTAAATATTAAATAAATCTCTCTTCTAGCTGTCTAAGCACAAGCGTGTGTAACCCATTTAAGATGACAAACTGTCTGCACATGTCCAGAGCTGGTTGTAGCGTCTGTGGAGCGTGACTACTGACGACACTTACAATCCCCGTGAATTGTCTTATCAAAGCCACGTCTTATCCCTCATCAAATTCGGCTGCCATGTTTATTTACACATCAAGAAGGACTTTTTTTCTTCTGAGATTTCAAGGGGCCCCGACAAAGACATTTTCACTTTTGTGTCACACCGCTACATGTAATGCTCTTAGTTCAAAGCCCTGATAGAGACAGAGAGGCCTGGTTAGGAACAAAGACAGCAGCAGCAGATAGAGGCAGCAGCTCTGATTGATTTATGTTGCAGCCAAAGGGAATGGCCAGCAACACAACAGCACAACAGTACAAATAAGGAAATTAAAATGGGCTGTAAACAGGGGAATAAGGTCAAATGTTTTTATGCATTAATGCACAAACTGCATATTAAAATAGCAGGTGACACCACCAGGCCAAGTTACTTGTCAGGTCTGTGGAGACGTGACTCTGCACACACTAAAAATATTGTTTTTAAAGGTTCTATTTTCTGCACAATTGACTCTTGTTATTGTAATGTTGTTACCTCGTCAAAAACATAACCAGAGTTGTTTGAGTAATCCTGCATTATTAATCTGTCTGATGCTCAGAAAGTTCTTGTGATGTCATGAAGCACTAGTTTTCAAGTTAAAAGCTACCTTTTAGTTGAGTAGAGATGAGCAATTCAAGGGCTGAAATTATCCAAAAGATTCTAGTGAACGTGTACAGAGTTTAAAAACACAATGAAAAAACATGAATAGGTGGAATAGAGCCTATATAATCTATATATCTATATATCTATGCAGAATTTGTGTTTTAAACATGTGTGAATAAAACTAAACGCAGCCTAACTGTGGAGCACTGGGTTCAGAGTCTCATAAAACAGATATGACTGGATATATATATATATAACTGGATGATCTAAACAAGATTAAACTCCAATAATATCGCATTTTGACTTATGAACATTTAATCTCTATTGTGTCGATATGTTTCCTCAGCAAGTGATACAAGAGGTAGGCCTGTGTCTAAATCCAGTTAAGTGGGTTCACAATAACAAAAGAGCATTTAATCATAGAGAAAGGTATTTTAGAGGATTTATAGGGCTGTTTGACCAAGGGTCGCTGGTGTCAGAGACAGACAAAAGCACTTGTGCTTAAACATATACATAAGCACAATATAAGCACCGTGCTGGTGGGTGCACACTGGACACTGTCAATAAGGTGAGTAAAGTATAATGATACACTGGCTGCTGACAGTCCATTTTTCTAGGCCACAAAATGCAGTGTCTCTAAAAGCTGTTTTATACATTTCATGGGCCTGATTTATTGAATAAAAAGCACACACACACACACACACCCCCCCACACACACACACACACACACCCCCCCCCCCCCCCCACACACACACACACGCACACGCACACACACACACACAATTTCTTTGTAGAGACAATTCAGGTATGAACCAAGAGTCCCTTCATCAAAATCCTTTTATGGTTATTGTGCCAATGTGTCGACAGCAGCTCAGTGGTTAGAGCAGTGGTCCCCACAACCTGAAGATCAAGGGAACCCTGTGTAAGGCATTAATATTAGTACTATTACAAAAACACCATTACTATTGCACTGTCGCATTATGACTTTCACTGTATACACTGTCATCATCAACACTACCACTTTGCTTTGCTTGTTACTTAAATTGCATGCTGCGTCCTCCTTGTAAATTGTGTGATGCTGTTGCTGGAACCTAAATTTCCGTTGAGATCAATAAAATATGTATCTAATCTTATGAGGTCTTGCGTGCATACTGGAATATTAAATGCACCAAGGGCACTTTCACACCTCTGCAACTTTTACGGACAAGATTTGACTGGATATGAACTTTGTGTTTATTTTAGGGTACTAAATTATTTTAGGGTACTAAATTAATGCAGGCAAGTATAATAGAAAAAAAACACTAAAATGTATTGCATTCAGTTTATGTAAAATTTAAGTTATTCTTAGTTACACATACATTACATAGTGCATGGCAAACACAGCTGAAGTGGCCTCTTTTTCTGCACCTGTAAGAATTTTACAAATGTACTCTTCAGCATTTTTTTTCAGCAGAACAGTCAAATGACCTCCAGGAAAACACCTGTTCACTTTATTTTGGTGATAAAAAGTAACATATTGAACAAAATGGAAATGCTTGAGGGCCAAACCCAAACATATAGCCACATTACTGTCTACTCTACAGAATAAACATGTGCAGCCTGTAGGTGATCCATTAATTCTCAAGTGAAGTTGTGATATTTCATGGGGGAAATGTATGAACCCAAAAACATGAAAACATAGAGGTTAAATGATTAAACTGGTTAACAATAGTGTTTGATTTGTTGATACATAATGGATTTGGAAAAGCTTTTGACCTGTTAGCCTTAGATTTTTCCCATCAGCATTATGAAAAAAGCGCCACAGCTCAAGGCCTGATACATCAACTGAATCTTAACTATTTCTACCACAATGCAGGCCATATTATTATGCATTACAGCAATACACCAAAGACCTTTTGGGAACTCATTTTAAATTTTAAAGGTGACTGGAAGGAAATGCAATTTGAAAGGTTAAGGTTTATCTTTTGTAATTATTATTTTGTGGATTATTGTAGAAGCAATGCATGAGACATACATGATCCTGTTTGACCTAGTGTTTGGTATGTTAACTCATGTCTCCATTGGAGTGCGTACATTAACAGCTCAATTACCAAAGCTGTGGAAAGCATGCTATGTCGGACTAAGTCCATTAAGTCCATACAAATAATGTGGAACACATGGTCAGGCCAGTTTGACAATTTACCTACCTACCAAGTATACATATATTTCAGCTTCTTGTTTATAGGCACCATTTTGAGGACGTTTCACCAATCCAAAGATATTTGGTATTTAGTTTGGAATTGTTAATTGCTATGGCAACAGTGCAAATTTTTCATCACTGATCATGAATAGTGAGTATTATAACTGCATTTTTTATGATTAGCGTATAGGCCTATGTAAATTGTGTAAATTACCATATAACACTTTTACTGTTGAAGCACAACCAATGGGTTAAATTCACATTTACAAAGAGCACAGTAAACATAGTATATAGATATTTGTTCAGTGATTTCAAGCTTGCAGAGCCCTACAGTGTGATTAAACGTATTCTATAGTTCCCCTGAAACATCCTGGAGCTAAAAAAACGTTGTACAATGCACTCTTTCAGACAGTTCAAAGCAGCACTTGGCATCCCTGAACTGCTCCTGCAAGTTTGTCCTAGTTTTATGTGGGCTGGGTATTTGAGCACTTCAAAACTAAATGACTGTAATCGCTGCAAGTGTAAGTGACAGACCAATTGAGGTGAGAGCTGTAATTTAGTGCAGGTTAAAGGTTATCCAAGGAATGAGTGGATTAATATAAAATAGAAATGAACAGACCATTTCAGTGATTGTAAACAGAACTCATGCATTCTAAAGGCTGGTACTGTTCTATACACTGGCTCCATTTTTAAAAGGGAGATAGCTTTAGAAAGTAGCAGCAAAATAAGCATAAATTCTTGACCAGGTGATAAAACATTTCTTAAATTTAACGTTAAACTGGCCAAATCATGCTAAACAGATAGTGGGCTACAGTTTAAGAAGTGAATGTTAATGTACTGACTCTTAATAGTAGCAAATGTAAGAAGTATACAAACAAATATTTGTGCGTCAAAACATATAGGTTCATTTTGCTGCTTCATTGAAAAGAATTCAACAGAATTAACGTTTATATTGGTACAAAGCTGTGCGCGCATCTATTCTACACATGTCGCTAAAGAGAGGGTCTATAGAGATGGGTAGAATAAAGGAGGTATACAGGATGCTAGCAAAAATAGCTAGCGGGAGGGCAAGCAAAACAGAGAGGGGATATAATGATGAAACAGTGAGTAAACATGTTTCTATTCTGTACTCACGGCTGCAGGTAGGCTGAGTGCCGCTCCAGGTGAGATCGGCCAAACAGAGGCGTGTGGTGGAGCCCTGCAGTAGGTGTCCTTGTTGGCACTGAAAGTCCACTCTGCTGCCCACCTGTCCACAAACAAAAAGCCGCACAAAGGAGAACCGGTCAATACGCTGATGCAAATGCCAATACGCTCCAAGCATCACATTTAAAGAGCCAACAAAGAGATACAGAGCATTTATGTTTTTTTATTTTTTTATCCTTTTTAATGATTAGTTGTACAGCGTGGAGGCAGGTGGGGTATAATTCCTGCAGGTCACAACATGCACTAGAGCGATGCAAGTATTTTAAGTGAATTGGATGAAATTTGAATCAGAACATTGGCCCAAATATGCCTTATTTTATTTGCATCTAATGGAAAAAGAAAATATAACACAGGTACTCAACCAGACCTTATTCACCAAGTCTACTCAGGGTCTGCATTCGATTCAAAATAGGACTAAACCAAACCTAAAAAAAAAAAAAATAAATAAATAAAGAAAATTCAAAACATCACAGCAGTGGAAACTTGGTCCAAAACGGATTTACGATGGCACTATAAATATAACTGTAACTTAAAAGGCAAAAAAGGATAGTCATAAACCTTGGCACAGGGACAGTATTGATGATACTTCGGTTTGTAAACATTCTGGTTGGCTGTTTAATGACACCACTAAAAGCTAGATTTTTTGGATTTGAATCTTTTATAAATCCACAAATAGCAACAGTAATAATGTGACAGTAATAAAAAAGTTGGGGTTTCTTGGATTTATCTTAAAGAAACTGCAGAGATATTCACACCAGCAACACACCCAGAGCCATACAAATAAAACCACCTCCTCTAGGGACCTGCACAGGACTGGCCTTATCCATTTCATTGACTGGAGCACATAGTAGCATGGCTGCAGTGCACATACAAAGAGCATACATCTCTTACTTTAGGGATATATCCTCATAACTCTCTTTTTATTGTGGCCACCTGGGAAAGTTCTACCCTCTCACACCTTGCACTGGCTCATGGTTCAGAAAAAAAGAATAATTTCTAGTAGAGCTAAAAGTTGTCATACTGAGGCTGATGATGATAGCGTGTCACTGTGGAAAGAACGTTTTAGCAAAGGGTTTTGTAGCCTTTTGAGATACACCCACTCCACTCATAACAACATGTTTTACCAGATCCTTTAACAATGCAAGATAGACAGATTGTGTGACACCAGACAATTGATTCTTGCACTATTATTTTCACCATTGTAAGAGTAAGTATAGATCCATGTTGGAATGCTATGCTTATTGTTCTTAGACTTTTTAAAGGTGAATTAGTAACTTTTCTGCCACCGAATGTTCCACAATACTGAATTACACGTCTATCTTGCATTGATTCATTACTTTAATAACTTGAAAAACATGGATTCATACACTGAACGAGGTCACCTCTCCACAGATCTGATCTGTAACATTATCAGTCTCCATGTAGATACATTTATGTTTTATACTTTACGGTGGAACATTTCATGTAAATGATAAATCTCGGTTCAGTGGTCAAAAGTTGTATAGCATACCTTTATAAAATGTCCAAGATTCACCAATACAATCACATTTATATTGAGTCAATGTCTCATTTAAACATTAAACTGCTCTGATTATGGTACTAAGAATTAATGTGGCTTGCATATTGCATTTTAAAAAGCCTCTTTCAAATGTTGCTCTATGTTACCTTAAAGCCTGTTGTGTAATTCATGAAGCCATGCTCAGGTGTCCCCGGGTTTTCACAGGTGCTTCTAGTGGGCTCTGGAACAAGAAATCACTGTCATGATGAGGAGCTCGACACCCGGAGAATAAAAATGAGACCAGCACACAGAGGCAATCATTGGTAATGACATTGCAATTTTCTACTGGTGTAACACGTACAGATGAACCATTACTAGAGAGGCTGGACAACAGCACAATCAAACTGATGAGTTCTCGGCCCACGTTTTTAACCATCTAAAGTGCTATGCAAATGGTGTAAAGTACTGTTTCATTGAGGGTGTGTCCAAAAGCTGGCACACAGTATAAAGAGACTGGACACAGCGGAAATAGACTCAAATAAAGCAGAAATTATGAATGGCAGGAAGAGTGGAAATTGAAGGTGCTGAGCCAATATATATTGCTCTGGTTATTAGAGTGTTTGAGTGCTTCTGAGGACCGAGGCACTTATGAAGAAACATAAATCACACATGTGCACATGTCTCCACAGATGGAGCAGGTTAGGACACACAGGACTCGTCACGAAACAGGAAGGAGCCAATAGAACCATCACTTACAATGATCCACTTCAGTGTTCCTATTTGTTTATTTGTTCTTTTGGTATACAATCAGTGATGTTCCTCTTATGTAGACACTGGAATCATCTTTCATCTAATCAAATCAAGATGTTTTTTTATTTTCATATTCAAGCAGCCATGTGAGTCCGCTTTTTGTTTCTTTATATAAGGGTAATATTAAGGAATAAGTAATGACTTTTTTCTTGACAAAAGACATATTAGCATGCTGTAGCATCCCACTTGCAACAAATATTTTGTCCCTTGTGCTGTGAACATCGTGAAAACTGCAGGAGTTGAAATGTGTGAGCTACAGAAATTAACTGATGTTTTATAATGTACTTGCTAAATTTTATCAGAGCTACAACTGCTTCTGTGATATTTACGTTGTCCTTGTTTTTATGTGGAGGCGAGCCAAAGATGAATTCCTACCTTGGTAAACAATAAAACTATTTTTCAATGATTTTGTGCCAGGAAAACCCCTGCATACTATGTGCAAAGCTAACTGTTGTTGCACCAGTAGAAACAAGGTGAATGCACCACGCACCACTGATATACACACTTATACTGGGGTTATGACGAGGTCTCAGTTTTTGAATAATTAATCAAATATTAACCTATACAGCGGGGTTGAGATCCACTCCATGTTCCATCATCCTGGCACATTCTTGTTGAGGACCCCACCAGCACATAGGGGGCGCCGCAGCTGAACGTCACTTCGGATTTGAAGATGAAACTTTGCCCCTCTCTCCGTCCTTTGGCAGGCACTCCCGGGTCCCCACAGAATTTTGCTACAGAGGAGGAACAAAAAAGTCAATATGAAATTTGAAAATGTAATTAGAGTAGCTGCTTTGGTATTGTCTGAGTGGTATGTTGGTATGCATACTGCAACACTTGAAACCAGTAGAAAGCAGGCATGTGAGTGTCAGATTGAGTTGACATTCAGTTCAGAAATAATAAGCTGTGTGGGCTGCAGCTTCACCCATACAGGATCATACCATTGAAAGAAGTGTCTCTATACTGCTATAACACCGCGCCTCTCTCCTCTTCATTATTTTTATTATGCCACTGAGTTCTCTCCAGCATTTCAGTGAAGTGTATGTGAGGCTAAATTATTAAACACTTGCAATTAGTTCTCATGAAAGAAATCTACATTTTATTGAATGTGTGAAGAATTGGCATCTACCGGTACATACAATAATACATTATTTTTTACAATTAACCCTGTGTGTGAGTGGGAGCAGTATAGTAGTTTTTTATGACTGCAGGCAGAAAAAGGGAAAAGAAGGAGGTCAATGCACTTTTAAATTAATAGATAAATAATTAGCAAGAGTATATCACTTTTTTCCAACTAGAGCCTCTTGGTTACTCGAGTGAACTGGCTATAATAAGTTTTTCCCTTCTCTAGAGGGCTAGAAGTCAACAAACATTCTAACAGTAAGAGTAAAAGAAAAAAAAAAAAAAAAAAATTTTGCTCTGCTTCATTTTAAAAATTATTGCTCTAGCAGTATGATAATGATTGTAAATGTTGATTGTAACCCTTCTTTATTTGAAGGCTATGCTGGTCCTTGGCGAGAACTCCATAGATATTTGTATTTAGTGGTGGCTAATATGCAAAATTGTACAACCACCTTCTAGAGATTTTTAGATTTTATCATAATTTAAGATTTATATACATTAAAAATTAATAAATAAATAAATAAAGCCCTCTACAACCTTTTACAACTTTGAGAGTTTGTACTTCATTGTGAAGTGGCAGAGGCTGACCAAAAGTATGGGTGGGAAAAAATGTCTATTCTTGACCACAGAACATAAACAGAAACTAACAGTATGACAATAAAATAGCAGATTGTCACTTGGATCAGATTACGATTGTATTTATATTGCCATACTGCCCAGCCCTATTTGTCAATCTCAAGACTTTTCTGTAACAATAATGGTTAACAAAAGAGGGCAACTGATTAAAAACAACCCTCAAGACACTTGAACATACTACAACACACATAAAATGGTGTATTTAATCAGCTGAACATAACCATAGGCCTGTGCATGTCTGAACTCTCTGGTGTGAAGTCTTGTTTGCAGAGGGAGGCAGACCTAGAGCAGTGCTATAGATGAGAGTGCTGCTTCAGTCACGCAGCCTGAGCTCCACAGGATGAGGCTAATAACACTCAGACCTGACATATGTTACAGCAAAAGCACTGATAAGTTCTGCTCTTTCCTCCATGTCAGAAATCACACCCTCGCACTCCTACAGCTGACCCCGAACATGACTGACAGCCCAGAGAAGACATGTAATCCCCAATACTAATACTTTCAGTCATATCAGTAAAAAGAAGATATTCCCATTACAGCAGATAGTTGTGAAATGTTGTGCAAAATTAACAAAAATATAATGGCATAAGAACATTTATGATGCATCAGTCTCAAAATCGCTTAATGCTTTCATGCATAATTCATTTACTCGTCACACTCAGTGGTGTTAAGCTACTACGGGTTTGGAGGCGATTGTGCTACCATTTAGGCTTTTTTTTTAAAGTTATGAATACGTGGAAATGAAATGTTTATCAATATAATCCCTCGTTCATCCAGGAGTAGCCTAACGTAGACATTTCGGAGGCATCAATCTGGACTATAAATTTTAGGATCAAGACGTTTTGACTCTCACCCAGTCTTGTATAAATGAAATATATATATCTGTGTTTCTGCTTTGACACTGTATTCACTATCCTCTGCACATGTAATCTAAAGGCCTCAGTTATCCATCCATGCTTGAAACTGTGAGTATAAACAGAAAAATAGCTTCTGCAATTTGTGGGCCTTTTGCGTGTGCTTTACCACTGGGAAGTATTATGTCTGATGTAAATGAGAGCATTCACTGAGTACAAAGCTGAATTGTTCAAGTGTTGTTGCAAATTCATGCTTGCTCTTACTTTGGAGCATTTTTAGGTTTTTGAAGTGTGATAGGAAGTCATGACAACTTTGAACAGCAAGTTAACCAGCGTTATCCTTTTCACTTTGGACTTAAATGTGGGATGACGGATCGTGGAAATATGTTCACGGAAGCATGCGCGCCTGTGGCATCTGAGCGGTGCTGGGACAGGGACGCACATCATGCCTCATCCAGCATGACTGACTGGACCCTGCTGTCTCCACTTTAGAACGTGGGACAGATGAGTGAAAGCCCAGCTTGATAGACAGCTGATGTGGAAGGCTTGTGGGTCATTTTAAAGCCACTGTCCTGTGCAAAAGGTTTACACCTGTCTCTCCAACATACTATATTATCACATAGTTTTTGCCCTCTTAGTTGTAATAAATCTGGCAGCACCCGCTAAACAACTTCATTTGCATTTCCTCTGCCTCATGTTTTGCGCATGTTGACAAAAAACTCCCCGTTTTTCATGGTCATTCACTCATAGGAGCAAAACTGTGCTGCATTTTTTTTTAGCGTCTCTGTGAGAACTTGCGTCATTTTCTGCTCCACTTTTAGCATGTTTATTTGTTTAGCGCATGAGCAAATGCTTGATAAATGAGGCCCTAAAAGAGCAATAGACGTGACAAGCAAATATTTACCAAAACTTAAAAACTAATCCTGTGTATACTTTAGTTGGTATTAGAACTACTCTAAGTTGATATTCTGAAAGCGTTTGTTTAGAGTGCTGACAATACAGGCCAAATAGGTGACACGCACATCAATCATACGCTTGGGGCCTGAGGGAAATAATGTAGTGTTTTATGGATATGTAAGAGAAATGCCCACGGCCAAACCAAGCTCAGCATATTCAATGTGCCCCGTGCATGTGTGTGTGGGAGTGTGTGAGGGTGGGTTTACGGCTCTGAGTGTGTGAGTGCCTGAATGTATGAGTATCTGTGTGGGAGTGTGGGTGTGGGTGTGTGTGTGTGTGTGTGAGTGTGAGAGTGCGGGAATGTGTGAGGGTGGGAGTGTGTAAGTGTGGTAGTGTGTGAGTGGGAGTTTGTGAGTGTGGGAGTGTGGGAGTGTGGGAGTGTGGGAGTGTCTGAGTGCAGGAGTGTGTGAGTGTGTGAGTGTGTGAGTGTGTGAGCGTGTGGGTGTGTGTGAGCATGTGGGGGTGAGTGTGTGAGTGTGAGTGTGTGAGTGGGTGAGCATGTGAGTGTGAGTGTGTGAGTGTGCAGTGGCAGCCCAGAGACTAGAGGATCACAGACAGCCAAAGTTTTCCCACTCTGTCTTAAAGCCCTGACTCTTCTCTTGATGAATTATCAATGCTTTGAAGTCATCAGTATGCACAGGCCTGATCCAGAGTGAGATCACGGCTCACCCCCACAGACACATGGACGGGCATTCTCACTCTTATTTCTGGAGCCTGCACTGTTTTCCCTCATGTCTAGCACAACAAAATTGAATATGGATTTTAATTTTGTTGGTTACACATAGGAAATGAGAATCCTTTTTGCATTTAAAATAATGTGGGGTTGGCTAAGTAGAAGTGCTGAGTTTGCTGCATTGGTGTCCACTGTCTAATGCTGCAGTTTTCTTTTGTCACAATTTTTATACTTGAAATATTGAATCAGAGCTAATTATTGTTAACACATCAGTTAACCGTGTGTACTTGCTATGTACTAAATGTATTTGGTACACATTTTGCTTCAAGATATTTATAAATAAAAGTGGTACAAGCTTCTTTGAAAAGTCTTCCTTTGGCAGGACCGTATAGGCCTTGGACTGCACTGACAGCACTTTGGTATTTGTAATTGGTTTACAACCAAGATATTTGGTTGCTGAGTTTTTAATGCATGTGTAATAGCTCATCTTCCCAAAATATGCTCAGCACTCCTTTCTTATTTTCTGGCCCATTTGTCTCCCTTTGGATCAGGAAGGTAAAATATGCCACTGCCATTAGAAAATGTTGCCTGTGTTTCTTATTGATTAGAACTGAAGATAATTACAGAACACAGCATTCATTTGTGTTTGATCTGCTCTATTGACATTTGTATGTGCTGTTAGGTGGATGTGACATATAAAATGTAATTACAACATCAGAGGCACTTGTGGCTCAGACACATTAAACATGGATGTCACATGGGTGAACATAAAGGTTACATGGCACCAGGTTGTTTTGGGGGTGGCCATGTGGAAATGATTGCTTTGCATGAGATGACACTCCCTGTCATAATGACAGTCGACTGAACATAGACACGCTACATTTACCAGCTTCAGATTTCAATTTGTAAACAGTTACTAGTACATTAAAATGTATTTCATTTATTACAGTGCATATGGAACACAAATTATACTATCACCTAATACCATTCAGTTAACAATCTATAGTACAATGGGCTGCGTAAACCCAATCAAGTTATTAGCATAGCTGATAGTCATTCACTACAGCGAATATTAACCATGGTAAATGGTTTTATATAGTTGTATACAGTACTTTTACACCTGCAAGACACTCAAAGCGCTTTACATCAAGGAACCACTCACACATTCAGACACACTCATACACACGGCGGGTTAAGTGTCTTGCCCAAGGACAGTATTCAAGGACGGGATGAACACTCACCCTCCCATGTCACTGACAATACATGTCTATAATTTTAACACAAGGTGTAAACTAAAAACTTCCTTGGTGGGAGAAGAAGGGCCACTCCAACTTTCCCTCCCATGGGTCCCAGGTAAATATTCTGCTCCATTTTACTTAGGGCCAAAAACAGATCAAGCTAAATAAACTGCTCTTGTATAAGATCAGAGAACCACAGACTTTCACTTTTGTATCAATCAATGCATTCATGTTTTGAGCACAACTGATATTGAAAATAGCATGTCCTCATTTCCCCCTTTTTCTGACTGATGTACTGAATGTTGACTCGCATCACAGTAGCACATACTCCAACAGCCCCACGGCCTTTGAGTTTTCATTATGCTTGCCATGAGCATTTCAGACTTGTCTTAAGATGGCATGGCCTATCTGGCAAGCCACTTGAAATGCCACTTACAACCTAATGTTCATCATCTCTATTGTATTGTTGCCTTACGAACTAGAGGTCAAAGCAATAGATCAAAGATTACAGCTTTATTCTGTCAGAGTGAAGTGATATACCTCCACATCACCTCAACATATCCTCATATAACCTTTAGGTTTTCAGACAAATCTGGATAATATGCTAATATGCTACACCAATCATCTTCTTTTGTTCCACTGCAGAGTCTAATTTCATGTAACTACCCCACCCACTGTCTGTTGAATAATCTTTAATCTATTCATTTCATAATCCTGACTGCAATATTTTTATTAAGTAAGATTTGCTAAAATGAATTGTCAAGTTTCTCCACTGTCATCTGTTTGAGTAGTATTACAAAAAAAAAAAAAAAATTACTAAGGTGCATTGGAGGCAGGATGGACTAAGGGTATTTCAGCCTTCCTATTTCTTACCTAGTGTTAATAAATACATTTTGTACTATGGTTTTACATTGAGTAAAAATCACTTATACAATTTTAACTTTGCCATACTTGAACATTTGATGGTAAATACACATCACTTTTGACTTTTTTTGAAATATATAGTCATAAATAGAAACCATGACTCTTCACAGAAATACATAAAAGGGCCTATATAAATTCATTTCTACATCTAAATGATTTAAAATGCAACTTACGCAGGCACTGAGGTAGTTCTCCGGTCCATGTCCCATTGCCGGTGCATGTGAGGATAGCAGGGAATGAGAGCTCATATCCAGACAGACAGCTGTAGCTCACACTGCTGCCCCACTCCAGGACAGTCCCCTCCAGGAGCCCGTTTGGAATGGGTGGAGGTGTGGGACACATCACCACTGTGAACAAAGCATTCGCAGAGGGTTAGAGCGGTGGATTATTATTATAATTGTGGTTATAATTGTGGCCTTAATAATAAAGCAAGGTTTAATTTTAATTGACCTTTAAATTATAGTTATCCACCAAATTGCAATCAGACCGAACATTAGATGCAGATTAAGCCACAGCAGTAGAGAATGCTTCAGATGATGTTCTTTTATTCTTATCAAGAGGTAACAAAGGACCAAATGCACCATTCTACATGAAATCCGTGTTTGTAGCCCTGAGAGATGGTTAAAGGGAAAGCAGAGGGATTTTGCAGAACACTCACTTGAATAGAATTTGTGCAAGAACTGAAAAAACATCATTATGTGTATGTAAGCCATAAAAGGTGGTGTGTATATGTGTATAAATAAAGAGTAGAGTTCTGACATACTTTGAAATGAACCTGTGGGGATACAGATGGGATATGGGTTTTAGGGACATGGCTAAATTAGAACAGTAGCTTTATACCATTACTCTTCTTTCTCACCTCATCCTGAAGTCTGTCTCAAGTCTTTACACATATTCACTTTCATGATGCAACACCGAACACACAAAGATATATTGAATACAGTCCAGTGTTTTATGTAAGACTCTTTAATGTACAAACTGAATTGTTTTAAATGTGCTAATATCATTGCTCTACTTGTATTACATCAGTGTGGTCAGTTTTGCATGTAAAGAACTGTAGGTAAATGCATAGAAAAGAAATCATGCCTCACATCAGTTCTGATCTTTGAGCAGTTATTAAAAAACAATATTGTCCAAGGTGCACTTTACTAAGAAGTAGAAACTAAATCATAGAGAGGAAAATGGAAATGTCAAATGAAAGTCAATCCTGCATAATCCAGGTACTGATTAGTGACTACTGGAATGTAATACTGTAAAGATGGGTGCATAATATAATGAATATGATTTCATTTGTGTATGTATCCTATTTCTTTGATTTCAATAAATCTGGAGCATGCCACAGTGGAATATTCACATTTTTTCTCAAAGGTGAAACAGATCTTTTGTTCTTGGAAGTGAATCTACAAGACTCCCATATAGACAGGGAGAAAAGTACATAGTATAAAATCTCTATGTTAAGGCACATTTCATGACAAAATGACTATTAGTGTCTTATGCCCACTAATCTCCAAGCACCACGGCAACAGAAAATTCTTAAAAAATGCAAAATACTGTATAAACTAAATGAAGGCCTGGGTGGCAAGAGAGAGCTGAATGGAAAGCAGTGAGTGCCCCATTTTCATAAGTACTTCTAAGCAGCATTAGTGCCTCTCAGCTGAACACGCCAAACCTGGAGTCTTTCTGAATCTGTGCTGTGTGAGGCTTAGGCTGTGTCATCAGTGTCTACGCACTGCACACACACGCACCGATGCATTAGAAGCAAATGTACCCATATACAGCACTTTAGGATCGCTCGCCCTGTAGCCCACTGGTGCAATGTCACTTCTCTGAAATGGCTCATATCACACAAATCTCTGACAGAATGACACCTGCTGCTCACCCTGTCCGCACCACTCGACCTTCAACATAAACCCAATCATGCAAAAGACAAGTCAAGTCATTTTATTGCCACTATATATTCCCTAAAGCGAAGGCAGGCATATTGCTCCACTGGTTTAACGCAGTAAATAAAAATGTGATTGTATATGATATATTTTTTGACAGTTTTACAGTGCAAAAATAGACTAATCCTGTTTTTATTTGTTGTTCCAAACCCAAGCTTGTGTAAATGAAAAGGACTGCATCAGGAATTCAGTTAGTTTAAACCTTTTTGCAAATCACTGCATGTTAATGGCAGTTACTGGTTTGCAATGATAATAGTAGAAAAAGATTTCAATGGTATCAGGACAATGTTTTTGGAAATAGTGCTATTTCAGCTGCGATCTGAAAGCCATTATCAATCTGAAAACACTGGTCTAATCAAGTTAGGTTTATAATGACTTTTGGATGATAGCCAAAATATATTTAGTCCAGGTGAATATCTTTGAAACCCTTTCTTTCTACTATGAAACACTCAAAAGAGGGATTACATTGCCTAACCATAATGATACATTTGGTGCAGGTCATATGGTTCAAAATTCAAGTGATGTAGAATTAAGACAGAAATAGGCATGACCAATATCGACTCAATATCTCAAAATTTTGACTTATTTTCTGAAAACAAAGATATAGATGCAGAAAAAATAGATACATAGAAAAAATAGATACATAGAAGGAACTGCATTAGTCTCCAGAAGGCCTCCTCACTGCCCTCTCCAAACAAGCGGTAAAACAGCTGCAGTACATCCAAAACACTGCTGCCTGGGCCCTGACTAGAACCAGGAAGTATGAGCACATAAGTCCTGTGCTCGGTTCTCTGTACTGGCTTCCTGTGGCTCAAAGAATAGACTTTAAAGCAGCTCTGCTTGTGAACAAGTCTCTCCGTGACCTAGCACCAAAGTACATCTCTGACTTGTTAGTGCCATATGAACCATCTCACACTTTGGACCTCAGGGACCAGCCTCCTGCTGATGCCCAGAGTCAGAATGAAATATGGGGAATCAGCATTTCAGTTTTATGCAACTAAAACCTGGAACAGTCTTCCTGAAGATGTGACACAGGCCTCTACTTTGACAATGTTTAAATGCAGGTTCATTGTAATTTTATGATAATTATTTATGTTCTGATGTGCTTGTATTGTGATTTTAATGTCTTTCTTATTCTGTAAAGCACTTTGAATGATTTTGTGTATGAAATCTGCTATACAAATAAACCTGCCTTTCCATAGATAAGATTCAATATCACAAAATGTAAATGGACTTCAAAATTCCCCCAAAGGAGTGCAGAAATATCAGTTTCACCCTTCTTTGAAAGTCCTCAAAAAAGTGTCAATCACCCAAAAAGAACAAAAAAATGTATAACTAAAGAAGAAAATAATGGCATGTACACAGTGATATATGGCTATTACAACAGAATCTTATTATAAAACAACTTCTCAACCCAATGTAGTGTTATCCAATTACCTCACACAAGAAAACCGCCATGTTGCAATAAGGGAGCAGAGGTGCACTGAAATTGAGCCCCCACCCTCGGGCTCCTTGACTAATGCACAGGTCAAAGTGGGCTGACAGCATTTAGGCAGTGACAGCTCCAGCCAAGGGAGCCAGATTGGAGGTGTGTGAGCATCTTTATATGCATGAGTGACGTAAGGGTCTAATTGAATGTCCTCACTTGATTTTTAAGAGCACTTTGCCGGGTGAGTGTTAGTGGCACGAGACCACGATCCCAAGTTTCGTTGCTTCCTGCTCACCGCCTTCATCAAACCATAACCACACTGGGGTCCAGGAGTCGGTAGCTGTCAAGGCTTAAAGCTAAGAGGTTAGATAGTAACACACGTACATGCACACTCCAAAGAGCACTCGCAGGCTCTGGCTTATGCTCCACATTTTAAACTGCCTTGAGTGAAATGGCGTGTCCATTGATTTTCTCGGCAGTTTCAACATGTCAAGGAACAGGATCCATCAATAATAAAGCACACACGTGAAATATTACGAATGTGTGTCAAGGATTTGAACTTTCTGCCAAGGTTAAACTGGTAATCTACACAGAGAATGATTAAATCTAATGATTAAAAACATTACATTATGTATTATTCAGGTTTTTAAAACTATTTTAGACACCTTAGCCTTGGTACCTTAAAATGTGTGTATTGAAAACTAAAGGCCACGGTGATTTAATCTTTGCATACAAGCACAGGGTGCAAAGATTCCATCTGCTGGGGCAATGAGGAATGAGTCAGTGCAAAACTAAGATAAAAGCAATAGCTACTAACATTGAATTGGTTGGTTAGTTGCATAATAAAATTATGACCCATCTCCTAATCTTGAGCTTGGTTTGACCAAACCCACCATACTGGAGGATTGTGCATGTTTTGAGTTGATGGGGGAAAAAAAAATACATTTCCTGGAGGAAACTGACCCAGACATGGGGATGACATGCAAAGGTCTGCACCTGCTGGCCTGGGAGTCTTAGCTGCGAAGGAAGTGTTAGCCACTCAGCCACCTTGCTGCCGATTTATTAAGCACTAATTCAGTATGTAACATGGTGCACATATACATGCATTGAAAGTCTTAATGCAGGTCTAAATCAGGACTAAAAGTAGAATTGAATACAACTCCAGATCCGCCAATTGTACTCAGGCCACAGTCTGTGAACCAGTACACAAAAGCACTGTCATAATAGGCCTCTAGTGTGATCATCCACAGAGGGTATACATCAGAAGATGCATAATGTTGCTTTAAGAGACCATTTCCATAGATTCTTAGACAATCCACATACACATCCTAGTGAAGCTGCTTCTGTCACATGCTCTCTCTTTCTCTCTCCCTCTCTCTTTCTATCTCTCTCTCACTGAATGAGGAGCGAAGTGGTTCCTTAGCAACAATGAACCATCATTTGCCTCATGGGCTGCTCCTTTTCCCCAAGTACTTTTGAACTGTCGCCTGCACCACTTAATCTGCCCCACAATACTCACTTTTGGGATATGAACACATCGTGCTAATCTCTACCTCCATTCAAGCATCATGAATCATAGAGGGATGTACTGATAATGGGCAACCACCAATGTTACGACATGGTCTTTAGTTTGTCTTTTAGAAATGTCCTAGTTTTCACAGAAATCTCTCTGGAGAACACATTCACAATAAAGGGACATATGGCAGGCTACACATATTAGAAATAACTATGCACTTACAGAACATTAACACATCTAACTTAATAGAATCTTACCATTATAGACTGCTGCATTGAAAATGATACAAAAAAAAATCTAATAAGAATAAACTCTGACATACATGCAAAGACAGTGTCAACAGCGGTGTAGCCAAAGCAACAGCATGATGATGAGGGCATATGTATAAGTATAAGGACAAAAATGTACAAGAGGGAAAGGTACATTTATACACAATGCAAGTAAGAAAAAATAAACATATGGGGATATCTAATAAGGTGGTAAGATATTCACCATCTCTGAAAAGGTCACAAACAGACAACCAACTTTAGAAAACAACACTCAAAGATAAAAACATGTTATTAGAGGAAGAAGAGATTAGTGCCAAGGACAAGAACTAGTGCAAAAGGATACTTTCCTCTTTTGTGCCACCTGATCGCACAGGGAGCTGCGGATGATTTGTCTTATAAGTACATTTAAGTAAACAACATACCTTTAGTGACCACAGAGGAAGTTGTATGCCACCTTGCTTGCTAATCTCATTAGATCTGCAGGGTAAGCATGTTCTTTGTATATAGAATGAGAATGTGAGCTTCTACCAAGGTTGGAACAACTCGGTCTGATAGTTATCAAGGTCCTTTATAACATGCAAACAATGCTGTATGTGTTTATTTACATTGCTTTACCTTGGCATACTGGTATTGTTCCACTCCAGGTGCCATTGTTAGTGCAGGTTCTTGTGAGACCGGTGTCCACAGTGACCATGACAAACCCAGGCTGGCACATGAACGTCACATTCTGACCCACAGTGAAGTCATCCCCAAAATGAAGTCCATTGGCAGGTATTCCAGGGTCTCCACAAGTAATTACTGTCAGGAGACAGAATGAACAAGTGAGTATTGTTAAAAGATACAAATACAATGTAAACAAACCAATGATAGGTTTAATAGTAACAAAGAGAATTATTGTTTATTTTGGCCCATGTAAAATGTGGTTTTTAAATTATAGATTTTCATAATTATTCCTTATCTGAAACCTCTTTCATATAATTATAATAAATCATTAAAGAGGAAAAGGCTGAATCACACAAAAAAAGTGAAATGAAAATAATGACATTAGAGTAAAACCTAATCATTAATAATGATTTCCTTTTTTATTAGAGCAAAAAGTAAAAGTAATTATGCAGCCTTTTTATGTTCAAAAGATATGTGTTGGTGGGACCACCCATCAATGTCCAATGTAGCCATGCTTGAAAATAGTAGACAACGTGAAATAATGTTTAGTGAAACTTGAAAACATTGGCCTTCAATTACAGAAAAAAAAAAAAAAAACATAAGGGAAGAGCTAAGAATACCAGTTCAAAATTATAAGGAAAAATGCAATTAAAGCTTCAAAATAAATCAGCAGTATGATGGCAAGTACTAGGGAAAAAGCTGTGCTGACTAACTGTATATTTTGTAACTTCATGCCACAGTTCACTGAGCAAATCTCTCTGGTGTACTTCAGTTAATTTGTTAATTCCTCTTATGTTCTACAAAACCCTTTTCTTCAGCCACTAAGCAAGTCAAGAAAAACAACTCAAAATGTCTGCGTAGCCTCTTGAGAAGCTTGTGATGACTTTGGGCTGGTGACCTACAGGATTGATTATCTGTGGACTGTGACAAACATTTCCCTTTTAATGAAGACAATCATCAAAGGTGCTAATGTCCCTGAACTCACCACAGAAACACAATATAAAATCAGAGAAGTGGGCGTGAGGTTAATGTGATGATGAGCCATTGGGCAGGTTAGAGTAACCCCATAGGGACAATAGACCATTAATATTTCATTTTTGATCTTTGAATTCTGTCCTCTCTCCTGTTCTCTCTCCGTCTTCCGGTAAATCCCCAGAGACTCATTTCATGTGAAAATTGAAAATTATTCCCATACCATTTATCTTTTCTCTAGATTCAATAACAAGTAAAAGGGATAACAAAGGAAGAATATTGGTATTTTTTGAGAAAGGAGTGTGATGTAATTTTGTTTGATAGCCATCCGTCTGCAAATTGAATTTAGACTGTCATACGTCTTAATTACTCCCAGGCTCATTTACTGAGCGATCCAGGCAATATAAAAAGATGGCTGACACTTTGAATGCCTTGGAATGAGAGACCAGATTTATGTGGTATTTAATAAACTGTATAATGCTATTTTCCTTCATAGTGGGAGCGAAATATAGATATAGATTTTTCAAAGAAATTCACTTTGTGAGGCCACATTGCTCATGAAGCGCCTCACAAGGGGGACTGATTAATGTAATTTTGCTTGAGTCATTGCATGTGCAGGTAATCTTGTTAGTCATTCCAGCATATGTTCCCAAGTATGACCCAAGATTTACAACAATAACACTGCCAGTGCTCAAGACAAAAATATGCTTTTGGAATCAAAACACAAGCTGAAAACATTTGATTGGTTTCATGACAGATTTGAATATGTAACTCTAGAATTGGTCCTGAACACTTACAAGTGCAGTTTGGAGCTGTGCCAGACCAAGTGCCGTTGGCCAGGCACTGGCGTGTGGGTGAGCCACTGAGGAAATAGCCTTCCATACAGGAGTACACGATGGAGTGGGAGAAAGTGGTGCCGTCCACGCGAGAAATGCGTCCATGAGCCGGAGTACCAGGGTTTCCACACTGCACCGCTACAACACACAGATCAGAAATGCTTTTAAGTAACATTTTCTATCAGTCTTATATCAGTTGCAGTCAAAGCCATTTCTAAAATACAACATGACACAAAAGCTCCAAAACAGCTGCATCCTGTATTCTGTGAACTAAGAGACTTCTGTAACAAATCACTTCTAATTGTCAAAACAATGCTCACTCAATCAGCTAATTGGCTGGAAAATCTGAATGTGGCTCTAGTTTGCAACAGACGTTTTAGGGGCACTGGTGATTTCTCAATTACCAAAAGCTAATAGAGGTGCAAACCTGTAACTCGGAGGCATCCATAATAAACCAGGTGCACGACGCAGTTCAAATCTATTTGCCCACCGGGATAACATTTTTGTTCTTTAATGTTACGTTATTTCCAAAAATGAATAAGGATGTGCTGTGAATTAGAAGACAGCATAATTGAAACTACTTAGGTTTTCAGTTTGGTCTTTCACTTCTTGGTGTGAGGAGAAGACTACTGTATAATACCAAACCTCTGAAGTCAGGGTGAAAGATAAGACGAAAGGCAAAGTTTTAGGTAAAAGAGAGAATAAAGTGAATAGGAGGAACAGATGGAGGAGTGGACAGGCCCTGGGAGATAGAGCCAGAACAAGATTATGATGAAGAAATCAGCAGAGGAGCAACAGGAGGGAAATGAAAGAGAAGAGAGACACATCAAGGAAAACAAGACAGACATAGTAAAGGCAGGCGCACAAAGAACAGTTCAGTGGATCTGGTCCAGCTTATTAAAAATGGCACTGGCTTTGTGCCAAGTGGGCAGACAGTAAGTACGAGCGCCGAGCAGTGAAACATTGGCCTCAATATCCGGTTGACCCCTGGAGGTAATTTATGCAGGATATAGCACAGCCATTCTCTGAACTAATATCTGCAAAATCCACAATGATTCATTCATTACAACCCAAAGATGACTTGGCTTTAGGTGCTGAGAATAATGAATTTTTGGGTGCAATCTGGGAGTGAGTTACCACACCACAGGCAGTCACAGAGAGCAGGAAAAGGCAGACAGACACTTATCCATCTGCTGCTATTCTGTGTTTGTGGACAGTGTGCCATACTGATCCGACTGCAATTCTGACTGCATCTGAGCTGCAGCCAGTCTGTTTCTTTTCAACAGGGAACACAGTAAAGCTATAGACTATAGCAGAGAAAATCGCGTCCAAGAGCAGTGAGCTGTAGCTTTTTATAAGCTTCTAAAGAAACCCAGCACTGTTTACGGCAGAAACTGTAAAAGGAGAAAATGCACCTACTTTGAGTTAGACTAGTTTGTAAGCGGGTCTTCATGCTCTATATTTAGTTAAATACATAAATATTCCATTGGTTGAGTTTTCAAATGTTTCTTTAAGGAATAGACTCTAATGCACTTTTGGAGTACTATTTGTTCTGCATACATCATTGTATATACATGTTTGTGAACTATATACATTCTCATTCATTGCATTCTCTACATTGAGACACAGCAGGACAAACTTACGCTTGCAGAAGGGCTGTCTCCCAGACCAGGTGCCGTTGGGGAAGCAGATCCTCTCTGCAGAGCCGTACAGAGTGTGTCCCACTGAGCAGGTGAAGCGGACCTTGCTGCGCACTTTAAAGTTGCCTGCCTCCCTGCTGGCATGGGCAGGTGTCCCTGGGTCTCCACAGGTGCCCGCTGTGTCACCTGCAACAGGAGATAACTGTGGTGAAGCCACTGAACACAAGAGAGCACGAATGTGATCCCTCTGAACTATGTGTGTGTCGGATGGTAATGTCAGTGAATTACAGCACGGTGCTCCTGTCTGTAAAGCTAAGGGACAATACAGGGAGGCTGAAAGTGCACAGCTCCAGAGACCTGCACAAAGCTATAAAATACACAATGCACCAATGAGCAGTTGTCACCCAGCCAACAAGCAGGAGCACCATTTTTCATAAGGTTGACACCAGGAGCTTTGTGTCCATAAAACACTAAGACTAGCATTAAAAGGCAACCAGCTGTGGGTCTGACAAACGATGAATATAGTTTGACCTCTGGACTTAAATGCATTTCTGTTTAACAACATTTTTTTTTTGTTCTTCGAAGGTACAACCCTGGACTGCCCTGTGCAACCTTTTATATGAGCAAATAATTTTGTCCCATGTTTTAAGAAATATTTACTTTGAGTGGAGCGTGTAAGAAATGTGAGTAATGACAAGAATAGAGCCAGTGCTGTACTGCTACGCAATTTATGTAGTGATAAAAAGCCCTCCAACCTGAGCGGAGTGAGTGTAAAGGGCTTGCTGTGTATTCACATGGGACATCCAAAAATGGAAAAAGGAAAAAGAGAATGTTCCAATGTGCATGCTTCATGCAGTGCTCAGGAAATCAAAGAAGAAACATGTGAAGGCTTATCAGATAAATATATTCACTGCTGTAGGGAGAAACTGTTGCTTTGCTTGTCTCTCCACATGACAAAGTCTACCTATCTCAACCTATGGGTTTAAGATTTTATATATGCTAGATATAGATGAAAAAGACTGGCATTTCTTAAAAGTGCATAATGTAATTTTTTTGGTGAAGGTTGCTTGTCTCCATGGAGATACTATTGCTTTGCTTCGAATGCTCCACAGTATGGATTTTAACTACTGCTCACAGTAAGAATACGGTAAGAATTCAAGAGATTTTTGAGCAATAAAAACACCTAATTATTAAAGTTAATTAAACAAATGCTGAAGAATAGGTTTAATGTTATATGGTGGAACATTACTGGCATAACATCTTAATGAAAACAAGCAGGCAGACCTCTACAAGAAAAGTTTGACATTGCACCTTTTTAGAAATTTCTGAAATTGGTTACAAATATCTTCATTGCCAGAACCAAGAAAGATTCTACCACAGCTCATACTTTGTTGTTGCCTAGGTGTGCGTAAGTGTACGTGTGTTTGAGTGCTGTTGGTACTTCATTAGTCTTATTTGGTAATTGAAGCAGCGTGGCTCGGCATGCACTGACAGCTATAATCTCACTAATTGGGATGGTGGTGGTTTTGGTGTGAATTAGACTTAATGTCCGTTCACCAGGCTCTCTTTGTATGAAAATAATAAGGCCTTCAACTTAGCCGTTCAACTGACGAGGACAAAAGGGGAATGGCTTGGCAAGCAGTTCCAAGTCCGAGCTTACTAATTAACAAGGGAGGCAGAGATGAGAATAGGGATTGATGCATGAATGGAGAGCTGTGCTGATGCTAGGCTAAAATGCATGGAATTTATAGGCCATTATTTTCTTGTCTCTGGCAAAATATACTGTGCACAAAGAAAGACTACAACATGAAGTTTTTCCCTATGTTGTTACACAAACAAGATGTATTAAATGAAATTGAAAAAAAAAGTAAACTTTAGAGAGAAGTTCAAAATATATTGTAATACAATTATTGGGACTATTTGGGTATTGAATATTGGCAGTATCGTGCCGGACATTCATATAAAACACAATGTGTAAGTGACTACTAATATTACACTACTTTTACCATTTGAAGTTATACAACATCTTTTTTTATTTTAAAGATGGTTTGTGTTAATAGTTAGTAGTCCTTGACATGTTAGAAAAGAAAAAAATGTCTTTTTGATGTATGATGTATTAATTATTCAGTAATCCAAGCCAGGGTGAATGAAAATGGCAATGTGAGTACCTGAGCAGTGAGGCAGGGGCCCGCTCCAGTGTCCGTTGAGCTGACAGGTGAGTGATGTGTCTCCAATGAGCTGACGGTCTCCAGAGCACGAGTATCTCACTGTGGAGCCAAAGGTGAACTTCTCCCCAGTCATCACTGCAATGGGAGGGCTGCCAGGGTGCCCACAGTCCACCTCTGCATGGTTTGGACAGAACAAATATTTTTAAATGTGATGACAAAATATCAAGAGATGCCTGTTGTTGCTGACTGAATTAGTGTGTAGATGGTCAGATTCAGATAAGAGAAATTGATTGTGTAAAGTTGGTCTCTCATAGATCCATCTCTGTCCCTAGATATGAAGTGTTTAAATCATACTTTAATTTTAAAGATCCACGTTGTGTTGGTTTATTCACAATACTATAGACTAATATAAGTTGGTTGGATTTACATTTGTTTTGATTCTAAAGTCAAATATCCAGTCAGAAAAATGAATTACCTCCTAGCATTGGGTTGTCAGATCCTACGGCTAAACCAACTTTTTCCAATAAGGGTGCATACAATGTAAAGTATGAAAATTAAATTTTCAGCACAGGCACTTCTATACACATTTATAGAAATAAAACAATTTATACAATTTTAATATAAGACATCAATTATTATAAATAATACACTTTGCAGTGACAGTAAATAGATCTTTACAGAACCTTGATAACAACAGCAGCACTTTATACTTAACCTCGATACTTTCAGTAATCCTCTGAGGGCACATTTACAACTGCCTCTACAGCTGGTCCTTGACAGGCATTCACTTTCTCAATTTGACACAAACACAACCATACACCAAAGACCATTCACAATTATATTAAACTCTCCAACTACTTAGGATTCAAATATACAAGTGTTCTTGCAGTTGTTGCAATGTGGTGCGTTGGAACTTCCCATGCAAACACTTAAAAAGTGAGAAGTTGGCCCCCTACCAAAGCACTCTGGCAGAGGCTTGTCCCACAGCCCCACTGGTTGGCAGGTCAGCACTGACGAGCCAAACAGGTAATATCCGGGGTTACAGTCGTAGAAGACCACACTGCCAAAAGTGAAGTTGCCATGTTCAATCTTACTCTCTCTGATCGAGTTGGCCGGGATCCCAGGGTCTGTGCAGTTCACCACTGCGGGACAAAGAGACAAAAATTAGTTATTTGAATATCATGAATTATTCAATTATCAAATTATAATATAAAACACAGTCCGCAGTCCAATTATTGTTTTTTCAGCAGGGGTGTTTTAGACAAGACTTTCTCCCTGTAATATCAAACTATTACCTCTAAATTTGCATAGTCAAATGATTGTTCAACTAAATGTGGGGAAAAGTGCCATTAACATGTTGTATTATTGCTAACAGAACTGGTCAGACTCATGTTTTATGGATAAAACAAATGTCGTTCATGCATGTTCTTCACTATTGCTCTATTTGTCATACACAATAGTCAGGACTTTGCAGTTTTTGTTAAATGACATGTTAACTGTATTATAATGGAAAAATAGTCTGAATATATTAGTCTAGAGGTCTTACTTTATTGCGTTTACTTTGTGTCTACATTAAGATACAGTAAACTCTTGCTGTCTGCTAATCTAAATATAAATATAACTTGTATAACCACAAATACAGCTTTCTCCAACAAGATTTGTCACCATGACTTTTTATATCAATAGATAACATTAATTTGCTGGCTTAATGTAAAAGACAGCACTGTTTTTATCTGTTATAACTATGTAAGCATCCACAGCTTGGATCTAAAAATTAATTACTCTCAATGTGATTTAAAAGAAAAACATCAACGTTGGAATTGGACTATTTTATTAACTAAACAAACATCCACAAGTAATCTGCCATTTTATGTCTGTAAGCTATGTTCCTCCTACTTTGATTATGTGCCTATTTGCATAAATTCTATAAGTGAGCCTTAAGCTTGGAAGAACTAATGCATATATGTGATAAAGCACAGGAAGCACATTGTGGAAAATAGCAATTGTTCTATCATATAAAAGACTGATGACTTTGGGCTTTTTGTGGTCACACTCACAGCTCAGTGGCTTCTGCCCTCAAGTGCATATACGCAAGGGCTGCACTGAAAGGTGATAAACATGATTTTCAGTGCCCCAAATCCACATTGTTATTCCACCTGAGTTGCAGCGGTTGACGTGTTTACTTGAGAGTTAATAATAGAAGTGCTGATATGACCTCAACCTTTTGTTTTATTGCAACAAAAATTGAAGAGAATAAGTTCAGGATATATTAAGTTCACTCAAAAAAGTAGCCCCCATTGCCACTTTCAAAAACAAAAATACAAAGGAAACTTATTGTCACGACCACAGTCACTAACAAAGCTTCTGAAGCCACCAAAGCCTGCTGCTGACAAAAGTAGTTTTCAAATGATTAATAAAGATGATAGTGAAATTACATTTAGACTCACATCAAATGAAATCAACAATGCAAATGTGAGGGAACCTGGCTTATTATGAAAAATGATTGTGACAACACATTTTGACAAAGGCAGTCATGACAGTTTAATAAGATTTGGTGCTTTTGATCTCCTTGCTGTTTGTCTCTATAGTGCTCTTCACAGCAGCTAAAAATCTGTCTCTTCACAACTGACTGCCAATGGAGTTATGCCCATGAGAAATAACATCATAATGTTCAAGGCCAAATTAAACTGTCTGCTTCAATAGCAGAACTGACCACTTCACCCTAATTATACACATACACTGATGAATATCGTAAAGTAAATGATGTCATTTTGTTTCTATTATATGTTACTACATATAATATAATTATTATATTATGTTGTTATTCCTAAGTGCAAAGAGATAACATTGTTAGCAGTCATGTCTCCACGCAAGAGGATCAGGATTTAACCAGTAGGGATGGGGTGAGAGACAATTCCCACAAGATGAAAAGAGACTTGGTCCACAAGAACAAGACAAGGCAAGATTTTGATGGATTGCTGAAAAAAAAATTCCCATCTCACAGGACATTTTTAAGAAGATTCCCAGACTGTCTCACACTTGGCTCACTTTCTTCTTAAAAACGTTTTCAGCCAAGTGCCTCTTCTCCAAGAGTCTGTGCAGACACTACACAGAAATGACCCCATCTCACAAGATCTTGTGTGAGATCCTTATAAACCAGGTATTCCAGTTTCCATACATGCATATCATAGTTGTATGCAAATTTCCCGTAATAGTAAAATGATTTTAAAAGCATAAACGTTTGTCAACCTTGAGGCTTAAAGATCCAGTACAGAATGTGAATCACCTTAATTTTTCAATATGAAGCTATGTAAATATCTCTCACAAGCTTCATGTATTTCCCCATGTGTTTTATCACAAGCTAATCAATGTCTTTTATGCTCAGACAAAGACTCCATATGTTTATCATTTCCTCTGTCCAGAAACACTGCCACATTGACTACTTGCCATCAGATCAATGCAAAGTTGATGTTGCTAGTTGTTCATGAAAATAAATTGTCAGGGAAATCATTGATCATGATACATATGTTGTCCATTGGATGATTATAAAGGATTTACTAGCAGCTAATTACAGTCGCTGATTCTCAGATCATTAACGAATGTCAGCTATAATGGGTAGACAGCTACACCAGTCTTTTATCCTAATATGGACATGTTTTACCTCTGCATGTTGGGGGTTGGTGGCTCCATTGGCGGTTAGCCTGGCATTGGGCAGTGGAGGGGCCTTCCAGGGTGTAGCCTTTGTTACAGGAGAAACGCACCACGTCGTTGTAGTTGAAGCCATCACCAGTAGTGCGTCCATATATGGGGCTGCCAGGATGGCCACATGTGACAGCTGGAATGACAGAAATGAAAATATTTTTGAACATCAATATATGTGTGCAATGGTTCCAGGTTGGCGCAAACAGCAGCAACTATAGGTTTAATTGGGTATATGAAAGGGTTTTATCCACTGGGTAACTGATCTAATTGTGTAAACCTTCAGGCAGCAACAAAAAACAAACTGTGTAAGAGATGATTATCTGGGTATCTGTGTGGTCTTTTCTATCTTGGACCAATCCTGGACAAATGAGGGATTACACAGACTATAAAGCTTAATAATGTTTTTGAGGTGCTTCAGCCACCTACTGGACCACCTGACTCAGACCCTCAAGGAATACTGGGGAAAATAGGACCACTATTATTTGTATGGTATATAGTCACAATGATGTATTGCTTTTCTAACTCTGCTAGGTGAAGGTTAAGTGTCTTGCCCAAGGACACAATGACAAGTCAACACAAGATCAAACCACAAACCTTTAGTTCAATTTGTTTCTCTCCATATTAAGGGGCATATGAATTGTGGAAGATTTTAGATATTGTATTAGCTTGGCCAAGACAATGGTGAAGTACTCACAGATACAGACTGGGAGCAGCCCAGACCAAGTGTGGTCCTGTTGGCAGATCCGCACAGAGGAGCCGATGAGCCTGAAGCCTGGGTTACACTGGTAAACCACAGTGTCTCTGTAACCAAAGTTCTCTCCAACTACCTGGCCATTTACTATCGGCTCTGGAGTGCCACAGTGACCCGCTGGAGGAGGGGAAAGAAATACATAGCTATTAGTTAACATGGTAGCAGAAAAATGTGTTTCCACTTGAGATAATCTGATTACATCATATTTGAATAATGGTTAACTGTAATGGAATTTTAAAAAAACAACAATGCTGAAATAAAAACCTGCAATGTAAAATTTGATAGCAATTCATAAATGTTCCCTTTCTCTTTTTTGGTTTAATTTCAAGTTATATTTTTCATTTTTGTCATTAAAAGTATATTAAGACACACAGATGCACTTTTTCTCTTCACTGTGAGCTATAATAAATTCTATTTGAAAATCCGATTTTTCCACAGCCACTTAAAATCTGTGAAATTGCCAATGACTGCGTGTGATTTCCCTAATTTACTCCTGTAACCTCAAACCTGGCCAAGCATTTTATTATCACTCGGTTAGAGAGCAGCCAGATAGTGTGTTCGATAGTGCTGAAGTAGGCAGGATCCCGAGAAGCCTGGCTATGTTAACCCTGACAGCCATATCACTAAACAAGAGAGAGGTGCCCTTCCTTTAATGAACTAGACCAATCTTGGAAGCGCTAGTGCCACAGGGTTGATAAACGGACTAATACATCTGCCAGGGAAACCATCACTTTCTGCTGTGGCTAGGCTCAAGTAATTACACATGTCTCCTTCCCTTCTACAGTAGGGAACAGTGATGGGCTGTGCAACGCAGGCCCGGCTACATTTTATTGTTTAGATCGCTCAACAACAGTTCAAACTGTGCGGCTAAACCTTGGCAAGTGGGTCGTGGTTCCAGGCCAGCTGAGGATCTATAGCCACTTTTGCCCTGACAGAAACAAATCGCACTTGGAGACTTTTCAGTACAGCAATCTGCTCTAGGGTTTGCACATTTCAACAACTTTTATGATCCTGCTAAGCCTCTTTACAAGTTCAGATGTTGTTTTAAGTATGTTAACCTAAGGGGAAATAGAGGATAGTGCAGGGCTAGTTTACAATGTGACGTCAAGCAAAATGTAACAAGCAAGATCAATGAAGTAGACATTCTCACCAAGGACAAATGTAGTTCTACTCATTGAGGTTAAAATGGATAGGACAAATTAGATGGCTAATTTCACTGAAACATAGTTAACACAATCTTGTTTCTAGTTTTTAGTATTTCAACACCTGTTACCTAGCAACCACAATGTTTCCCAGGGCAAAAACCTGTCTGCATTACACAATAGTCATGGTTAAACTAATACAAATGAATGAGAACGCTTTTTTTGCTAAATTAAGCAGCTTAAGCTTTCAGGGAAAAAAAAAAAAATCGTGTGCATAAAATCTCTGCATTTTTGGTATTGACACATAAGCACAGGCATTCCATTTTAGAATATATATGACATATTCTCACTGCTACTCCCTGTATTATTGTACTTCTTTTCTCAGATCTTTCCACAAACTGCGACTTAACTGATGCAAAATTAGGATAAATATTTTCCACAGGTGCTAATAATTACACCATAACAAGTAATAATTACAAAAACAACAAGTAATAATTACAAAACATGAAAACCTGTTATATGTGTTTTAACGTAAACAAACACAACAAAGCCATTACATATATTACCAATACATTACTTGATTTCTTCAAATGTTGTTGTTACCTACATTGGGAGCATGTTGTCTAAACTTAACAGCTCAAATGCCAGCATGTCTAGTGCAGGTCATGACTACAACTTTTAGTTTCTTCTCACCCAGACAGTGCGTCTCCATCCCACTCCAGAGCCCTGATAGCAGACACTCTCTGACTGGAGAGCCCGTCAGCACGTAGCCAAGGTTACAGCTGAATATGGCAGATGCTCCGAAGGTAGTTTGGGTGCCGATTTTCTTGCCGTTTGGAGGGGTGGGCAGGTCGCCACAGGAAATGACTGCGATGAGGTAAAGGGAATTGGAGAGGGAAAAGAGGGGTAGAAGCATAGAAGACATTTAGAGATCAGATGAAGACACATAGAGAACAAAGTTGGCTCATATTGTAGGAGTCAATGGGCGGAGCAGTCATTTACAGCCAGCTCACTGACCTTAATGTGATGAAAGAGCGACCAGGACTATTTAATAGAAACCATAATAATGCTGCTGCCTTTGTCCCTAGTACATTATTCATCATGCTGTCCGTGTGACCCTCTGCAATTACAAAAGCTTTTTGGCCATTTTTTTTACAGCTAAAAGTAGCTCTTATGATTGCATCAAAAGCATTAATTTTGACTTTTAGAAAGAAATGCATTCTCAGTTGAAGTTGAAAAAAGAAAGACATTCAAATGATTACTCAAGAAAATAAATTAAAATCTCTCCCTTTTTACCCAAACTAAGTGAAAAGAACGTTATACTATTCTAGAAGTATAATTTTCAGGTTAATGTAGCTCAAGTTGTGTACAAGACCCATACTTTAAAAGTCATACCCAGGACCACATCAAAAGCTTGGGACTTCTAGAAAGCCGACGCTCTAAGGTGAAAAATAAACAGCACTCACAATCACGGACTTATTTAGCATACTCAACAAGCTTGGAATGATGAACAGATGCTTAGCCTCAGACACCTGTGTAATCCCTTAAGTGTCATTAACAGAGCATACCATTTAGGAGTTTTTATAGAGACAAGGATGACTGATGATGATAGGACCTATGAGACCGTTGTTAGACTTAAGGCAAAAGATATGTGGATATTGTTGGGAAATCAGTATATTTTGATGTTTGTAAACTTGTTTACTGGACAAAAAATTTGCTTCTAGCTTATAAAGGCACAAGTTTACACAGATAAAATAAGTCACTTAGTCAGAGCTATTTAGAAGGGTAAATTGGAGTTTCAATAATTTCATGGTGCAATAATCTGATGTTATTATGGGATATAGAGGGGACTTTCAAATGGAATGATAACACTGAATGAAAATGAAGAAATAAAATTCAATGGGATCATTTTATCATCTGGAGAAATGCAATAAAGTCATGAAAATAATCACAAATAAAAGCCTGTTATGATTGTCATAACAATCAATTTAGAATTATTAATTGCCATGGCAACCGTGCTAAAGTTGTGTGAACCCATGGTTATTATATAGCTTTTTCTTTACTGTACTCACTTTTACATCTGGGTCTTTCATTCCTCCAGCTCCACACTCCATTGGACAGACACTGGATAGTGGCAGGGCCAACTCGGTAATAACCAGGATTACAGGTGAAGATGATTTTGGTGCCGTACTCATAGTGTGAGCCATTGACAATCCTCCATTTCCCATGGTCCAGTGTGAAGGAGCTGAGACTGGGGCATGACACCACTGTGGGGAACATATAACAAGTATAAGTGGAAAAAAGCAGGTGATATGTTGGGCAAAAAAACATGTTACTGATGTTAATTACCAAAGTAATTTTATGTAGTGTAATTGCTCTAAAAAGCATCTGTAAACATGAGATTCAGTCAATACTAACTGGGAATAATGTAACTTGCAATCTAATTGATATACAGCTTCAAGCTGTTTCTATTACTCAAAAGTATTTAAATGTAGGAATGATAATTAACCTTCACTGAAATACTGATTGTTAAAAAATGCAATTTAAAACCATAGTGAATCTTTGTCCCTCCTTCAATCTTCAATGATACAATTATAAAATATGTAATAACATGTAAACATTGAACTCCAAGAAAGTGTCCAACCAAACTTGTCCTCTCTCCACGGAATACTTCAATATGGTTTATTTACTCTGAGATTACAAGAGATCTGCCTCTCCAAGAATAAAAGACATTTTCTCGCAACCCACTTTACAACAAAGCTGTTTAACAATGTGAACAAAATGAGTTTCAAATCGAACTCTTTCTGTTTTGCTTTGAGACATTTTGACGACAGGGACCAAACACAGATCCCCTTTGTAAACAGCGTTGTCAATCACTTTTTACGCTCATTCTTGAGCAGCTAGGAAATTAGACTTGTGTTTTTAAATTTGGCACAGTGCTATGTAGGTTCTGTCAATACTATTAGTCAATTTTAATTATTTGCTCAAACCTCAGTACCCTATACTAAAACTTCTGCAACTTCTGGAACAATAGTCTAGATTTTGTGGAATTTGCATCAATGCACACATTTTTCTCCAGAGAAAGACTCAAGTTAACTCTGCTTTGGGAGTTATCTGTCAAAATGCAAAAATGAGATGGGTTAACCTGTCTCCCTAAATAAGGTTTGATAGCGCCCCTGGTCTGGTCGAGTGCTCACCGATGCAGCGGGGGATCTTGTTGTGGTTGCTCCAGGTGCCGTCTGGCTGGCACACGGTGGTGGTCAGCTCTTTGGAGGAGAGCCGGTAACCGCTGTTGCAAAAGTAGGTCACCCGAGTGCCCACCGAGTAATCAGCAGCCAACACACCTCCATTCACTGGAGCACTGGGCACGCCACATGACACCGCTAAAGAGGAGAGGGAGGGCAGTGTCAGTATGCAAATTCAATGAGAAGGTGGATCTCAGAGAAAAAGACTGCAAAATATGTGAGATTTTCTGTGAGTCGGTTGTATATGGTTGCAGACTTACACGTATGGGTGCGTTCACCTCTTTTGGTTTGGTCCTGGTTTGAGCTCAATTCTAGTTTTGGTTTAGTCTAGTCCAAGTAGAGTTTCAGGAAAAGTCCAGGCTTAGTCCAAATTTTGATGTAGTCCGTTTCAACAGTGTGATTTGTTCTAGTGAATGTAAAAATCAATATGGCCTTCTAATGTGAGGTATAATGCATAAATGGTTTTGCCAAAGGAAATATGCAACAAAGATCAAAAAGAGAAAAGACAAGAGTTTAAACAAATGAAATCAATGGCATTCTAATTACATTGTTTGCTGTCTTCATATATTAGAGCAAGCATTTTGTGTAGATAAACCATAGGCCCACATGTGTGTATCACCAAACCTAATTAGACAAATAAAAGCACATAGAAACCACTGCTGTATGCTAATTAGAAGTTAGCAGGTAATTTGAGTGGAAATTGACAGAGGATGATGGAAAATTGATTTTTGTTTCCTTATGGGTTCTCAATCAGGCTCAATCCATTTTAGCAGCTACTGGCACAATAAACGTTTTTTTGGTCTAGAAACATTGGCCTGCCTGAAGTGCCTTGTCTGTCTGCCCGCTGTGCACAGGGCGATGGCAGTGACCAGAAAAGGAGGGGGACAAGGCAAAGCTGCAGTCACAAATAAGAGGTTGCCAGGGCTGATGAGCTCACCTTGACATGCGGGTACCGGGGCGTCCCAGGTGTAGTAGCCAAAGGCGGTCTTCTTACACATAGCTGTGCCCTTTCCAATCAGCTTGTAACCCCTGTCACACGCCCAGCGCACCATGCTGTTGAGGTGACCGCCAGTCTGACTCACCACGAAGCCATGTTGGGGCGAGTCTGGGGTGCTGCAGTACATGGCTACAGTGGAGAGGTGAGGGAAAGTGACAAGACATGGGGGAATAGTCACAGGGTTTAAAAGAAGTGCAAGATAATACATGACATAATTTTAAACAATACATACAGAAAATATCTAAGGTTCTAGCTTCTATTTAATACATTTTCATACATAAGAAAATAAGGTCTTAATTTAAAGCTACCATCTGCAAGTTTGTTAAATTTTTTCAACAGTAGATGACAGATGTGAAAGCTGTCCCCCCTCCCCTCACCTGGCCTTTGTTGAGGCTCACCTGTCCTGGCCTTCTTCTGTCAAACCAAAGCTGGCACAATCCGGCAACTGCCAATCTAATTACAGATGGTAGCTTTAAAGGCTTTAAGTAGCAACAAAGCATATGTTATAACTTCGTTTCGCTCATGTCTTGCCTATAGCGAGACAATCTGGTAATGAACATATGCATCTAGATGTATATTGTTTCCTGCATCTAGAGGACTACAAAAGTTGTATTTTAATATCACTAAACAGCCTGAGCATAAATACAAAGGGGAGGGCAGTCAACTCGGCAAATTCTTGTAGACATTCTAAATCAGAAGTACTAGGAGATCACTGGGACTTAAGAGGAAAAGACACTCTGAGGAGTCAGTTTAAATTGAAGTCAATCAAGTTAAGAATGTCTTGGGCTTACAAAATTCATCACACCGCCTGGCTCTCCCAATAACAAACTTGTGTATTCAACATAATGGAGGGACACAACATAAAAGATGAATGCCTTTTGTGCTTTTCATTATTATTGATGCATTTCAAATGGAAGACGATTCTCTATCCCTCGTTTGCATGGCACCACTTGCTTTATTAAAGAAGCAATTAAGAATTTAATACCTTTTGAAATTAAGCTGTGCAAAATCACATGCAAGCCCCAGAGTAAGTCTATTGCCTCTGCATGATTTGCAGTATGAATAAATCTCCTACTAAAGCAATAATCCATATTGTAAATCTACAAACTAAAAAACTTCATGCAGATTATACTGCAAAGAACAAACAAGACAAAATTGTTAGTTATGATAAAAGTCCTGGCATAGCAATAGATCTTAAGAGCTTATTTGGGAAAATAGTAGATTATAATGCTTGTGGTATAAATAATTTTATTTTTGAATGTCTTGAAGTGCCAGTGACTTTTATCACTTTGCACAAAATTAATTAAAATTGTATTAATAAAAAAGAGAATGATGATAAGCTGGATACATACTTTGATACTCACCCACGTATCTGATGTGGAAGCCATGGCGGTTGGTGCCGTGGTCAGACGACCAGCGCAGGAGCAGCTGGTGCCCTGTAGTGGTCAGACTGAAGGGGGTCTCAATGTCACCGCTAAGAGAGGCCAGGCTTTGGCTGTAGATGTTTGGACCTGCGAAAACAAACCCTAACATTAACATATGCCAGTGTGTGAAGCACTGAATGAATTTGTACAGTTATGAAAATAGAAATGCAAAATAAACAAAAATCATACCATCAAATATTTCTAAGATGTCAAACTCTTTCTCTGTCTGAAAGAGCTCAAAGTGCAGTGTGATGTTGTAGCCCTTCTCCACATTAATGAGCCAGGAGCACATCTGCAGGTTGGGGTAGTTCTCTGGGTAGCCTGGACTCAGAATGACCCCCGTCGAATCAAAACGAACCTCATGGGCGGGGCACTGAACTGTTGAGTCAGAAAGAAATCTTAGAAAAAAGAACAGAAAAATCTAAGGCAGAGTTGGGTAGTACTGACTTTATTTTACTTTTTGTACTTTATTTTAAGAGTACAAAAGGGAAAAGTAAGGTAAAGCACTAGATCTGTATTTGTACATATTACACAAAATTAGAAATTAGTCGGTATTGCCACATTGACACCTCACTATTCCTCCTCCCTCCTCCTCCTTCCTTAACAATGTGTGGTGGTGTGTCCTCTTCCTTACCCTTAGTCCAACTGTGAGCTCTGACATTTACATTACATAGTCTTACAAAAAGATGGAGTCAGCGCTAAGGGGAGATGATAAGTTAACTGTACAAGACAAGATGTAGTAGGGGGAATCCACATATTTGAGTTTACAAGATACAAAAACACTGAAAGCTAAGAATGGACACTCCCCCTCAAACAAGTGTGTCAATAGATGGTAATATTGTGTTGTGTAGTGTAGTGTAGTGTAGTGTAGTGTAGTGTAGTGTAGTGTGGGCGAGGAAGCACTTTGTCTGAGAATATAGTGTTGGTGTGTGTCTGAATGAGCTCAAGGATTTTTCTATATTTGCTGTAGGTCGACATCTAGTTCCTCTTTCTTGTCGATTGTGCCAGTAGCATCAGTATGTCTCTGAGCCACTAGTGAAGAAACATGACGCATATGAAAGGTTAATGCGAACAGCTGTTCATAATAAAAAGGTCAGTGCAAACATCTAGACATATATCAAGAGAAGAAACTAAGAGCAGAAGAATGTAACATAAAGCAGGCAAATTTTCTCTGGTAATGAGTAACATCAAAAGTTCAGAAACCGCAAATTCTACGAAAACATCTTTACAAAAGCCTTTATATATTTGACTAAAAATGCATTCATAGTTTTGAAACCATTTCATCCCATTTCTGAAGCCTGTTATAAACCATGGGTTATTCTACAGAGGTACTCATTCCTAATCCTGTCTGTCCATCCTCATCAGTGCACACAGAAACCTCTTCAGCTTTACTTTACCCAGCTGTGTCTCCTTCCCATACTTGTTTGTGCTGGTAGCAAACGTCTTTACAAAAGTGTACTTCAGTATCTAAAAATCCATTGACTGACTTAAACCTTCCCAATAAATATACAGATTAAAACAAACAGCCAATGTTTTTCAGCTAAGGTTTTCTAAGACCTATTTTTCATTCTACTGGAAACAGGCAGTGCAGACTACCCATCCAGGTCTAATGTAGTTCAGACACATTACTTTTGCCTTTGTGGATAGTAACATGTGTGTCTGCTGTGTCCAGGGAGGTGCAGACTCAATTGCTCATGATGGGGTCAGGACGAGGTCTTCGCTAAAACTATTCTCATGGCTGCCTTCTGACCGTTGTATCACTTTTAACTTTTACTAAAGCCTGAATAGTTAGCTTTGGATATATTTTCAGCTAGTGAGTAATGAATATTTATTCTTCATATTTGTACATTAAAACCAATTTATTTGTTTGTATTTCCTTCATTTCTTTGGTTGCCACAGTATATGGCGACTCATGCATTACCAACTGATATTTTATTGGATTCAGCTATTATAAATATGTGATGCTTTTAATAGGCATTTTATCTTGCCTATGATGTATAGAATAATAATGGCGATCCTTCTGATCTTGATTATGTTGAATCTGAACCTCTGGCAGAAGTCTCTTTAAGACCTTTCACTTACATGAGGGTCTTAAATGCACCCCACGCCATAGACCCAATGAAGTCCACAGGAGCAGATGACCTTGATCCAAAACTTCTATTACTGGCTGCCCCATATTTAAATCAACCTTGTATTACGTGTTTCAATTCAAATAGCAGTTATATGAGAATTATGTAAAACGGCACATGATTTGCCTTTACATAAAGATGGGACACCTAAAAATATTAAAATATCTAAATGACCTTGTCTTGCAAAAGTTTTAGAAATTTGTTGCAAATCAAGTTACAATTAATTTAAATAAATGCTCCATTTTGAAGTCTTATCAACTGGGTTTCAGAAAAGGCCATGGTACTGTCACTGCACCACAAAAGTTTGAAATGACATTTTCAGAGCCCTTGATGACAAATAAGATTGTGTAGCGCTGTTTATTGATTTAAATAAAGTTTCTGATTCAGTAGATCATAAAATCCTCTTGAAGCACCTAAAACATATTGGATTTGACAATGCAACATGTAATTGGTTCCAAAATCTTTCAAACACAACCCAGGCAGTAGTAGCTGATGGGTTTAAATCTAATTGTTTAACTTTAAGCAAAGTAGTGCCCCAAGGTTCAATTTTGGGCCCACTACTTTTTACTATATTTATTAATTCTGTGCTCCCCCCCCAAAAAAAAAATAAAATAAATAAAAATAAAATAAATAAATAAATACAATTATAAAATACACACACACATTTAAGTGATGTACAAGTTAGAAATCTTTATACACTACATGGTACATCGATGGAAAGAGTCACCACCTATAAATATCTTGGGTTCTGGCTTTATGAAAAGTTAAAAATACATATCTCAGAATTATATGTATCCCTTTGAATTGCAGAGATGAAATAGTTAAAGCAACCTTTCTTTTTGCACTAGATTACAGAGATATAATATACATGCAGACTTCAACCTCTACCTTGAAACCTTTAGTTACACTCTTTCATTCGGCCTTTTTTTTTTTTTTGTAACATGAATTTAAAACCCATCACTGTACACTTTATGAAAAAGTAGGGTGGTCATCACTACCTGTCAGATGAGAACAACACTGTATAAAAATGTATTTATAAGGGCTATTTGATAGACTGCCTGAATATCTCACTTCATTTGTTGAAATTTGTTACTGGAACTTTTAATACAAGATTTCATGATAGTCTACGTCTAAAAACTGGCTGCATTAGAATTGACTTATTTCAAAATCATGCAAAACTTGATACATTGGTGCCACTAATGCACTTAGATAAATTAGTGATAAACATTTATAATCACACCTACATTTGTTTTTTAATGTTTTGAATGGACCTATGCAGTTATTTGTGTTTGTTTTTATTTGTATTGTACTATTTTAACAGAGCACTCACGGAAATTAGAGTTTGGGACTCTCATTGGGCCGCTCCCTGTATAAATAAAGATAAATTAAATGAAAAATATGTCTACTGTATTCCTGTGGAGAGTAATTTGAATTGTGAATTTATACAAGGTCAGCTTTAAACTGCATAACAAATAACACAATTTGTATTTCTCAGTGGCTGCATTTCTTTTGCTAAATATCTTAGAGAATAAAGTTTACTATAAAGCTTTACTAAGGAAGTTATATTACAAGTAGGGCAATATCAATCATCAGTAATATTGTGAGTGGTGTAGTTTTGAAGATATAATGTGAATAATGGCTATATTGTTTATTAAGAATCTAAAAATGTGGCAGAGAGCCACAGAAAAAAAAAATCAAACAAACTACACCTAGATTATCATGTGCTGGAATTCTGGGTTCTAACTTCTTTTAAAATATGTGTTCTATAACAAATATGTGTTACTACGGATATCTGAATCATGCATAAGGTCACACAATAACAGCTTGCCTTATATTGACTTATAACACAAACAAATATTGCACATCCATATGTCATCCAAGTCAACCAGGGAGGAGGACCAGTAGGAATTATCCCCTTCACAACTATACAGAAACACAAGTCTTTCAGATGCAAAGAGCGGGTCAACTTAAATTAAGTTCAACTTTACATGTCCCAAGGAGAGCAATTAGTTTCATGCTGGAGGTGGCACAAGGACAGTTCAGAGCCCACACAGAAAAATGTAATGAATTCTTTGCTATAATAATGAGGTGATCCATGAAAATGTCAAACAAGGAATTACCAACTCAAGCGTCCAAAGACAGTTTCACTATACAACTGTAATGCTCAGGGACGATATAACAAGCTGTTGAATATAGCAACAGTGTAGCTCTTACCCAGTGTTTGTAGGAGTCCCTTTGCTATGACTAACATTGCATAATTTATTACCATGGTTGAATAAATTGTTTCTGAATCTAAAGAGAGTTCTTGTGACTACATTTGCAGCTGTTTGTTGTTCTTATAGTGTGCAGTGCATTGTATACACTACATGAACTCCTCAATACAACCATCTTTGTTTCAGTGCATACTGTCATTATGTCATTGGGCAAGACACTTCTCTCACCTTGCCTCCAGTGTCTTTGTACGCTATTGTATGAGAGTGTGTTTGTGAGACCATATATGGGACAATGGATAAAACTTAGCCCATGGCTACAAACAGACGTTTACAGCATGTATCATAAATCATGTGTTTATAAACACGCACTGACCAAATGGGATTACTTAATTTCTTTAGGCTGAACATAAAACCTATAGTAGTTGTTGGTTTATTTATGGTCATTTTTTTTTGTCAGTAATATGCACGTCACAGATAAGCAGTTTTTGAATTTTTCAAGCCTTGTAATCAAAACAACAATGCTATTTTTCAATTTCTGCATACAAGGGCAGAAATTCTCATCAACTTGTAGACAAAGGCCTCCAGGGTCTTTGTCTCCTGTAATATCCTCAGAATAGAAGGTTTCAGAGAGGCTCTGTTTTCTGCATCACAGATGTTTTGGCACGACAGGCAGGCTGATGGCTTTTGTTTTGCTCTAAACAAAATCTCTCATGCAGACAACGCATACATTTGTTTGTTTCAATCGCCTGAAAGAACAAAAAAAAAGTATGGGTGGAAGATTTTACATCAATCAACTCCTCTGAGCGAGGATTGTGAAATAAATCTGTTTGAAAATAGATGTGACCACAGATAATACCTTGTTATACTGCTAAAATGATAGAAATGTGTTTTCACAGCATCACTACAGCGTGTAAAGAAATGTATTGTTTTTTATAGACATGGGGGTCAATGATCTTGGGTCAGATGTGTTCCCAGACAAGCTGTGTGTCATCATGGCGCTGCTATAAGGGGTCTCTAGCCGTCTGTTAAATGGTGCATCAACAGAGATGTGCTGGTGATTGTGACCAGCCCGAGCAGACTGATAACAGCAACAAACTCAAACACACATAGATACAGGCATTATGTTTGGGGGTATGTAATAAAGTTTTGTTTTTTTTTTACTGAAGGCTGACTACAGCAGAGACCAAAATATGGATCAACTTAACATAAAGTGGATGGCCCTTTTAGGAATGTGGTAGTGCAGTCCAAAGTAATGTTTAATGCACAGCAGTAATGGCACAAAACTGTATGGATGAACGCAATTTTTTCCATGTAGTTGAGCAAAATGTTCTCTTACCCCAATACAGATATGGTCATAATATGTCCGCTGTGTGCTGTCTGCATTTAATTATCGAGTGTTTTACTGTCCAAGAATTAGGAAGGGCCCTGTTAACAGGCAAGATGGTGTTAGCATACCATCAAATGGCAAAACACTACTCTGGCCTCTAAAAAGCACTTGAAAAATCATTACAGTGAATGATTAGGATGGTCAGAATGCATAAGCTAACTGAATAACTGTGATGCTGCAAAATGAACTACTAACAGGTGCAGTGCATTTAAGTCACTAAGTGAACAATGAATGAGTGACAGAAGGGAACAACACAGAGATCAAATCAAAAATAAACTAAACAGCAAAGAATCTGAATGTAAAGAAGTATGTTTAGAAGTCAAAGTTAAATTCACACTCAGAAAAGTGTAGTTCACAAAGTATTTGTACTTTGGGCAATTCCACCACTACAAGTGAGTGCACTTATCTGAGACATGTAAAGACAGAAACATGTCCCAAAGCAAACGTGTTTGTGTCCAATCTCACAGTGAAATAAACCAACCTTGACAGACTGGCGGGGGTCCATCCATCTGCAGCCGTTCTCCGAGCCGACAGGTCAAAATCTCACTGCCCACCAAGGTGAAGCCAGGCTGGCACGTGTAGCGGATAATGTCCCCTGTGAGGTCATTTACACCAGACGCACAAACAAACACACACACACACAAGACCGTTAACACAGCTCAGAATGGTGATCAGCAACACATTTGCTAATGAAGACTGGCATCTCCTTAGCCAGACAGACTAAAGACACTTCATTACATTACAGTGTCAATGTGCAAAGGACACGTACACACAAGCTAGTCACAGGCATTACACCTCATTGCTTTGGCAGACTTGAACCAGCCACGAGCCATATGATCACCACTTCACTCTGCTAATTACGTCAGCGCTAAATATTTAAAAGGATTATATTAGGAGATGATTAGCCTTGCAATTCAAGTGGTGATAGAAAAGTGTCAAAGAACAATACATTTTGAGGCATTTGACTTAGTGAGCTAATAATTCAAAATATAGAATCAATGTGATTTAGGCGTTATGGACTGAACAGAAAAGTGCATTATGTCTTTGTCTACTATTGTCTGACCTTTCATAAAAACATTAAATTAAATGTTCTCACTTGTGATGAAAAGTAAATATGTAAAATAAGAAAGACAAACCTATTTCGAACTCATCGTCTTCCGTTAGTATGGTAGCATTGGCAACTGGTGGGGGCGGCTGACAAGTTCTGAGCTGGTAAGCTACAAAATAAAGACATTTGTAACAAATGCAAGGATGACTATTAACTCACAAAATATGCAGACTATTAATGACCAAAATTACTAACAGAGCAAAGACTGGTACATTTTTAAGATCTTTTGAAATACATTCTTGATACTAGATGCAAGACTGGTAAGAAAAGTATCCATTATTTATCTGCAGCAATTTGTAGGCTACATGTGAAAAAGGAGAATGCTACATAATGACTAGAAAGCTCTGCTTCAGCCATGTGAGGGGGATCAAACAACGGTCACAGCGTATTGTCTAACAAGGTCTTTGCTTAGATTTTATCAAAGGGGAGGTTACCATGGTAATGAAGCACAAAGAAGCCACTGGTGCTGAAGTCACTGTGGAACTTAATGAGGATCTGATTGGCTGTGGTCGACACGCCCTCTTGCACCGAGCTCCCACTGAACTGACCTATCTGGGGTGAGGCTTGGTCAGGTCCGTCCCTGGGGAGAGAAAGGGGAGGGAGGGATGTGAGCATGTGATAAATGAATAAAGAACATTAATAGGTTGCAGGAATCAAAGAGTAGGTCCACTTATCCCCAAGCAAAGCCCAACACCTGGCAGTCGATTTGAGGATCTGAGTGAGAACTTTTATGTAATTAACTGCATCAAAGTACAAGTTGGACTGGTGTTAACTGATGAGGCTGAAACTTTTGACCCTTCTAGCCATGTTATTGATGCAATGTGAAGTTTACAAAGATCAATGCAGTGGAGTGATGTAAACAATATTTCTCACTGTGAAAAATTTTAGAAGTGCAATGATTAGGACATTGCTTAATCAAATGCAGTTGCATTAATATAGACATGACAATAAGGTCTTAAATTAAAGTACCCACCCCACAGCTAATAATTGCCTCCAAGAAGAGCTGCAAGAATAATCACAATTGAATCAAAATCCCAATTTCAATGGTCTTATTCAACTGATTGCAAAAGCAAAAGAGCTTTCTATTAGTATAGCATATTTCAGACTTCTCTCAGACATTAATGTTCTTGGATCTGTTAAAAATTGTGAACCGAATCTTAAACATAAATCAAAAATTCAACTGCAATCCAAATACAGAAGAATTGTAATTACCGTAAATGTTCAGCTCTATTTAAAAAGCACAATTTGATAATATGATATATACCAGGGGCCCCTCCTGACCACAATCACAAAACAACTACATTTTATAATCCAGCTAACATGCAATCAGATGAATGGAACATAATCTCTTCATTCATTAGTTCATTATTTGCACATCATTAGAGTTTGCAAATAGCCATACAAATGTATATCTAGGATATTCTGGTTCTCTGTTAAGTCTGAATATCATGGAACAAAACACTACCACATATACGTTGGCATGACCTTTCCATTTTTGCTGCAGAAGTGTTATAGTTGATCAGTGTGCCAGTAGCTGCCATGTCCAATTCCAAAAAGAGTCAGAGCGACAAAGCCAGAATGAGATGATAGGAGGATTAAACTCTAACTGTGATTAAAACAGATAAGACTTCATGCCAGGAGTATGCAAGTGCCACCCTGAGGTGCTAAATGTCTCCGTATGAGTTACATGGGCGCTACTCTCCTCCACCTGTCGGGGTTTAAGTTAAAATATCTTTGGGCTGCAGTTGTGAGTTGTGGGAACAGCAGAATGTTAAATTGACAGCAGCATTGTACAAAAATGGCAGACTAGAAGTTGAAGTTTTGCTGAAGGGGAACATTGTTGATTTACAGATACAAACATCTGAAATGAGGTGTTTGCAGAGCTCAGAGTGCACCTGCTGCCGCACCACTCAGCCTGAACGGAGGCGTCTGAGGTAACTCACATCTAATTAGGTATAACCTCCAGGAGGCCTCCCAGAGAAGCACTGCAGTGTGACCGCCACAGGACAACAACAGGGCCATCACTGCAACTATCTATAGCTAATGTCAACATCTATTCCAAGTTAATGGCCTGAGATGAAGCTGGTGTTATCAAAACATAGGGGAAAGTAATATTCCCAGGTTATTTTTCATAGACTTTTAGGAAATACTTAAATAAAACAGAGTTAGAGGGCTTGCTGGGCAGTAATCAGCTATGTGGTAACTAATGAGCATAAGACACATAAACCAATATAAATGATTTTTTTATTATCAAAACATTTAGCCAAGAAATTTGTTTTTCTTTTTTGGCTGATAATAATTGTGTCACGAACATTAGTTATCACATAGCTGGCCGTGCCTTTAAACTGTTATATTTGAAAAAATGGGAAATTTACACAGCCACTGAGAAACGCACTATCAATAATCTGGACAATGGACTTTTTACAGAAACAAACTTCTTGGTTCTTGAAAAAAAGGAAAAAAAACAACAACTTTGAGATTACATTAAAAAACTGTTTTACAAGCTGCCTTATCTTTCTATAACAGTATGATGTATTTGGATGCTCAGCCCTTCCTGTATTTGGAACATACAGTATACAGTAGAAAAGACATTTTCATGTGATCAAACAAAATGGTAGATGGCAGTTGGGAGGGAAATGTTGCCTTTAGAGGACAGATTGTTGACGCACTTTTTCATTTAAAAAAAAGTTGTGCCGGTAGCTGCCTCTGCTCAGACTACAGTAGACCAACATGCTGCAAGGCTTTTCCTTCTCCAACACTCAGGAGGACGACCGCCTGAGGCTCGCTCCTGTACAAAGAGCTCGGAGAGCCAGAAGAAGGCATGGCACACCCAAAGACAGACTGCTTCCAACATAAAGCTTCACAAGGCTGACTTTACCTCTGCATAATTACCTTAAAAGACCAACATTTCTGTGTTGATTTTAATGGAAAACTATACACCTGGTTAGGACTGCTGATACGGTGATAAAAATCTAATTGTTATTAGATCCCTGTGATGATCTGCTATTTTGTTGAAATTACTATGTTGTGACTCTACGCACAAACACATACTTTTTTGCCCTTTACTCCTCCTCTTGGTAAACTTTGGTCATGCTCTGAGTGAGCAGATGGATTTAACCTATCACAGTGAAGTGTGAACATTCAGAAAAAGCATATGATTTTATTTACCTCTTCAGACAGTAAAACTGAAGTCATAATACATTATATATTAGCATATTGTCCACCTCTACACTTCAATAAAGAGTAATAAAAACACAATTATATAATTTACCTGGGTCTTAAGTTTAGCAAGAAAAACATAAATTATAATTAGTGATCTAACGAGAATCTAAACAAGTGCTAGGAAACACAAGACATAAAACATCCTTCACTTTCTACATCAATAAGCAGCTCATGCCAACCAATGTCACAGAGATAAATCCATCAGCAATTAATATCTTTTTCTTGTTGGAGTTTTTAATTTGTTTACATAAGCAATTTTTGTCAGGTGACCTTGCAAGAGACTGATACAACACAACACTTTTCAAAATGAAGGCAATTTAGCATTACTGTCAATAAAATCAGGACAGAATAAATCAAAGACTCGGCTCAACAGAAGTGGCATCTGCACCAGATTCTGAGAGACATAAAGAAATATATTGACAAAATAGAAAACTTACCACACCATGATATAGTCGTAGATGGGCTCTGTGTTGATAACAGAGAAGTTGATGTAGATGCCATACCCAGGAGGCACCCGGACCATCCACATGCAGTCCTGGAAGTGGGGGTACTCAGCAGGGTGTCCAGGGGAGTAAATTGTCCCATTCATGGATGTTATATTTCCACCACATAGAGCTGCAGGAAAGAAAGCACAACTTTAAGGGACTAGAGATAGAATATTGAAAAGCATGTGTCTGATTTACCTCCTACCATAAAGTTGCTGTTATGGTTGTTACTACCACAAACTGTGATGAAACAAACCATAACTGCATGTTATTGGGTTTTCACAGAGATGGTAAGGGAGAAAATACACCTGTCAGGAATCACCACAGGGAAAGTTTGTCAATAAGATGACATTGATGGTACTGAAAATAAAACTTCACAATAATTCAAGTTTAAAATGTTTTAAAACTAACTGTGAACCCAGTGCCAAACCCAAAAATGCACAGAAAATGAAGGACTGACTTTCTATACCACCATACAGTATAAAACAAAATGTCCCTGTCTACCTTATGGAATGATGTAATGATTGATTGTACCTAAGAAACAAATGGATGGAGCACTTAAAATGTATTAGACAGACATAATCAGCACTGTAATACAGACTAACAAATGCCCCACAGATCATCATAACAATCTTATAAAGTGATGTAGCTCATGGTGAGTCATATGTCCCAGTGCTCAAGAAATAAAGATATATATTTTTTATATTTTTTTTTATTATGATTTTGACATATTCCAAAGGGCTTTACTGGTCTAAGTTAGTGATTAAGGTATTGTCAGACTTTTTGTACAGCTTAGTGGACTTTGGTATATAGTAAGTATTCACTGATTAATTAAACCAGTATTCTATTATTAGTGATCAGATCATATGATTGTAGTGAGTATTCTGACATACTCCTGTGACAACCAGCATTAAATTCTTCATCAAATTCCATGTATTTTTCATCATATATTATTTGTCAATAATCCATGTATTACTGTAATTACATGAACCACTTTGGATAGATACTGAGCCTGGTAAGGAGAAACACAATAATTCTGTTTATCTTATCAAAGTCATCTAATGATAATTTCATAATTGCCCGTGTTGCTTAAATCTTTTTTTGCCCTGTTGCTACATTTGAGAACTTAAGACTTTGAGAACAAAGTATTCCTCCTGAAAATACAATCATGACCGTCATTGTTCTTTTCACTAGACAATGACCATATTGTTATGGCTGAACTGGGGTAATGCTTTACAGCTTGTACGTGTAACTGACCTTCACAGCGAGGTATGGGGTGGTTCCAGTTGCGGCTGACCCCATGCCAGACATGTGAGAGAAGGCTCTCCAATCAAAGTGTATCCAGGCAGGCACTCAAAGGAAATGGTCATTCCACCACTGTACTCTGACCAATCACCAGACCATTACGAAAGGGACGAGGGTCAGGGCATCTCTGCAGCTCGTATGCTGAAATAAAGAATAAAACATTGACCGATACACAATGCATGCATTTATCTTATATATTTCAGCGATGGAAAAAGTCGTCTTCTAAATCTGTACTTTACTAACATAACTACTATATTAGTAATGTTATTACCCTGGTACACACTTAAAGTGCACTATGAAAATAACTCCACAGATCTGACCAATAACTTGGTTATGTCACCTGCTAGTTTCCAGTGCAGGTGTTGGGGTATAATGAACAATACTAGCCCTGTACATTCTCCACCTGTGGTAATCATGCAAGACTGTGACATAATGTTAACTACACTTGTATAATACACTGACGTCACACGTTCTTTTATCGTATTTTATCCATGGGTATAGAAAGGTTTAATGCCCAAGATAGGAACATTCTGTAGACAAAATAGCATCTCTACTGAAACAAGCAGGTGACATACCCTTAATCAGAAAACCTACATGGCACTTTAAGATTCCATTTAAAATTAAAGTAAAAAATAAAAATGTAAAATGCACTTGGAATGTCCAAACACTTGATAATGTATGAGTTCTCTTACCCTGGTATAGGATGTGGAAGCCAGGCTTGTTCTGCGAATAGTCACTGTGGAAGAACAGAGTGGTTTCGTGGGTGGTGCTAAACAGAGAGTTGGGTACGACGGAGCCACTGAAGCGATCCATCACTGTCCCCGTCTCTAGGCTCCCGCTGCGCACCTCCAGGTAATCATGGACCGGCTCTGTGGAGAAGTTCAGGAACTGCAGATGGATCCCTACGACATGTCAAAACAAGAGAGCAAGAGGATATATCAAGTCTACGTTTTCACTAGAGGAGAATATATTTCACAAAATGGTACAATGATATTACTTTAAAGGGGATATATTATGCAAAATTAACTTTAATGAGACTTTAATCATGTTATGACGGTTTGCCCTCATCATTAAATTGCTCGTTGTATTTAGATTGATTTATAAATGTTTGAGTAATCCTGTGTTGTCCTGCATTTGAAATCTGAGTGCTCTAAAATATTTTCCACCTATCCCCTATACCCACCCACTTCCCTATACTAACTTGCAAGAATTCATAAAAAAAAAAGAAAAAAAGTAGACTTTGCATTATACAAAATGTTTGCTCTAGTGAAATAACACTATGAAGAGAGGAGTGCTCTGCAGTTTTGAACATAAAGTTAATGGATCTATTTCTGTTATGAAGCCTTTTAGATCAATTTTGAGGTTTACAATGAACAAATAAAATAATGTAAATATGTATGTTATATTAACACTAAATACTAGAAAAAAACAATCAGTAAAAGCCAGGAACAATTCAGAAAAGGGTCAGATGAGAATGTTTTGAAATGCTTTAAACTATTTTGACAGTTTCCCAAACACTTCACTTACTAGAAGAAGAAATGATCAATTTTTAGAAGACTGTGTGCTATTGTGCTTTTTGTGAAATGGAATCTGTAATCTACCAATGCCTTGACAAAAGTCCATGCTTCTAGTTGAGATCTGTTCCAATTATGTGTATTTTTGATCATCTCTATTCCTCTCCAAGGCCTATGTCCGCTTTCTACTTTATATATAGAACAATTATGGGAAAGGAAGACATACCAAAGCCAATAGGGAGCTGACTCTCCAGCTACAGTCCAGGCTGCTCTGGTAATTCCCAGGAAAGCCAGGGCTGAGAATACACCACTGAAGTCTGTCATGGAGCCCCCACATTGAGCTGTAAAAAAAACAGCCAAATAACACATAACATGTCATTTGTTTTAACATACAGAGACAACACAAACACATCACATCTAGGAAGTGCACTTGTGTACATTTGCAGCTCTTAGCATGAACCCCTATGGCTCACAGCATGGCTTTATGTGTTTATATACAGTATTTATATATGAGAACTGAAGAGGGTCTGTCCGTGGGCGAAGAATAAAGTGGTTTAAGTTTGGTTTGTACTCGCCGTGTGATTGTGGCATTGTTAGTGTGGACCACAGCACACAAGCTGGTTTAACACCTATTGTGTGAATTGCTCTTGATATATATTTGCCATATGACTAACCTAATCTTCAAGCAACACAAAAATACAGCAAACCAGTATATTATTTAACTCTTATGGTACATTCTATGTTATTTCAAATAACAGCTCCTAGTATGGCTGGGTTTCACATAACATCACAACATTCAATTGGCCAATAACATTTAATACAAATGAGGAGAGCTAAAATGAATATTGTTCCAAATAGTTGTTGTATATAGCAGGTTCTAAGGTCTTGTCACTCTATTATCAGGGTTTACACTTGTGATTTATTCTTTTAGATATTTCCTTCTTTTTTTTATTATTTTATTTATTTTTTCCGCATGTCCATACTATTTTGTCAGGAAAAAGGCATGGTAAAACAGAAAGATACTGTAGAGGTTAAGTTAAAGCGCTGGATGTTAGTTTTGGTCATTGATTTTAAGATTGATTTGGGAGTTGTGCTACATGGGCTTTTAAATTAACATTGATACATTACATTAGGCAGTGTTTTACCCAATGTTAGATTGATTACCTAGTACTAGGCGGTTTACCTTGAAAAAACACCTCCTCTCTACATCAACAAGCCTTCCTCTGTCTTTTGAATCTACTCTTTCACATAGTTCCTACATAATAAAATCTGACAGAATCCACTGCATTTTTTCCTCTCACACCCAACCGACTTCATAGTGTATTTATTACAATCATAAATCTCCTTTGTCATCATCTAAGCCTCCTGTCCTGGCAGTTCGAACCTTGGCATCTTTTATTGTCAAACTGTATTCATTATCCATCCTCTGGACATATCTAAGTCATCTCAATATCGATTTTCCATTTTCAGTTCAGCTGCCATCAGCTCTGTTGCTTATCTTTTCCTCAGTGGTACTGTCTCAAAAACATTCACATATCTTATTCCCTACTCTGCCTTAAATTACTTTCTTGATTATATTTTAGCCCAAGCCTAAGACAAAGCACACCTACAGTCATAATGATAAATGTGAAACTAGCACCACTGGTTTTGTGATTTAGTTATGCTCTTAAGGGACAATAGAGGCAAAAACATTTTAAGAATTTGTGGATCATTTTGCTCTCAAAATAATCAACTTAAGTACTGTAACTTCAAAGGCCATTTTATCAAAATATATTTTTCTCTAATGTGGGGTTATAATGATGACCCCATTTGCTGAAATACTAAATAACCTATCCAAAACTTCCTCGATATTTTTTGTATCTAATATATCAACAAAATGAAGCAAGAAATTTAAACTTGGCTCTGTCCTATCTAATTAGTTAGAGTTTAGAGTTATATGTCATCAAATGTGTGCATTTTAGCCATTCTAACACACACTTTATTTATATGACAATATTGAAATCACAATACATTTTTTTTAAATAAAATTTATGAAGGTAAACAACAGAAAACACTTCAAATTGATATTTTTTTCCACCTGCAGTGCATCGCCTTGAAGTGAAGAAATGTTGACTGTTAAAAACATATACGCCCACCCACAGCCACAACAGCTTTTCAATGATTTAATTTAGCTGCCAGTGGGATAGTGGCATAACCTCTTGAAACGTGCAAATCATTTTAAAAGAGGAGAGGAGTGGACAGATACTTATGGGGATGTTATGGTGTTTGTACAGGAGCATGCAAATACTTTGAAGTGACTTTATCAGCTATTAAGGCAACATAGAGAGCAGGGCGGCCGGGTGAGTGCATGTACTGCAAATGAGCAAAGTGGAAGTCCAGGAAATGCACTTGTCAACACTAAAGCTGGGATTTATGCTGGCAGTGAACTGTGAAACCAATGGGGACTTTGCATTTACATGATGAGAGTGTACGAGCTTTCATTGGAGCAAAATGCATGTCTAGCCTGGATATGTGTGAATTTGTGCACACGTGTAATTGGGGGCAACAGTGAGGCGAGGTATTATAAAGACAAAGTGGACGGCTGCTTTGGTAATCTCTGTAATGCATCACTATGGCAATCAAAATCACATAATGTCTCGGTTAAAGCTGGGGGCTTGTTGGGTGCGATGAGGACTCAGACAATACTCCGAAATGGTGGAAAGCCATATTGATTGACGGGGAAAGCAGAAAATGTATAATCCGGGGCCGCAAAGCTTTTAAAGTCCACCATCCCCCTGCTTCTTTACTTACCATTGAAATTCAGTTTTCTTAATACAATAACAAACCCTACGTGAAAGCATTGATTGATTGAGTGTGTTGTTGTGTGACTCTGACATTGTTACTGCACAAAAAATGTCAATGCACGAAGAACAAGAAAATGGAGACCATAACACTGCACATATGAAGTTATTGTCCGCACCAGTGGTTATCAAAAATTCTTCAAAAACTTAAACTACGAATAAACATGAAAGGTGCTACATAGATACAAGTGACATAACTTTTCTGGTGCAGTCCGTGATCTGTTTGTTTTCCTGGAGATGTTACTGCATTGCTGGAATGTTCTACAGTATGCTATTCATAATTAGCATTTATTCCTATTCACAGATCTGACCTTGTAACTTTCCTAGTGGCATTACCTGTTTGACTCCATAGCAACAGATAAGTCTAATGCTGTGATACATTCTGGGCAAAGCAATAACACAAAGACTC